>NC_056727.1:374070242-374112742 GCF_019279795.1 Protopterus annectens | reverse complement strand
GCAAGAAAGGAAACCTGGATCCACCTCTGCTATTATGACAAAAGTAAATCTGCATGTTCATTATGCTGCCGATTTTTTTAATCTACAAAACTTTACACAGGAAGTTTGCTTAAGTGCTTCCTTCATGCCCATAGTTGTTACTCAAAACTTTTGGGCTTTTCTCTTTCTTCTTAGCAACTTTTGTGGACTAAAAGGTTTTGCACAGATCCACTGGCATTAAAAAGAGTTGCAGATGATATTAAGAATGAGGTTTTAAATGGAGGGCATACTTTTCAAACATTTGAAAGTGCTAGGAGAAATAAAATGAGAATTAATTTTACTAGTGATAGAATGAGTTATGAAAGTAAAGCAGATGGTGACCTGTATTTTGTTACTAGATATACTTCTTATATACAAATGTATTATTTATGCATTAACGTATAAGTTTAAGAAATAATATATCAAGTGAGATCAAAAAGTTGTTTATAGCAATTGTCCAACTCTTTCCGTCAGTTACTATACTCATAGTTTTTGATGATAATGATCTAAAACACAATTGCATTCAAAAAGATCTACTGATTAACTTTTAAGGACATATTTTCATCCACATTGGCGTCCAAATGTCAATGCTGTTTGAAGTTGTTTGAAGAGATTATGACTTGCAATAGACAAAACAGGTACAGAAATCAAATAGTACAATAGGATTTTCTGAAATGTAATCATTCCCAATTATTCAGATGCACCTAATTTATATAGCTACATTCAAATACGTTTAGGATATCAGATATACTTTATTTAGCTGATTATGTGCAATTTTGAAGAAATGTTTGGGAATATCTTGGCGCAATGAGTTTATAATAAAATACAGTAATGAGAAAAACATTCATTTTAACTACAGAAATTTTGGATATAAGAGAGAACTTTATAACCATCAATCAAGACAAATCTTATTGCATGTTTTGCCAAACTTTCCATAAAGTATCAACATTAAAATTTGCATTGTTTTGTGAATAAGGTCACCCTAACTATTTATATTCAGTCCCTATAGGTTAGACATTAGTACAGATGACTATAAGACATTGTCTCACTGAGTAAAAAAGAAGAAATAACATATTTAGACTGAGAAGATAGTTTGAAAGGGATGAAAATTAAAATGTGGTTTCAAGTAGGTTAGGCACATTTTGGGTAGAAATTTGAAAATGCAAATTGATATAATTTGAATAAGCAATGAATGACACAAGAAATCTGTTTTGTTTGAAATTAATATAGATATGTCTTTAAATTAGTAATATGGGGTAATATAAACATTAAAATAAAAAATGTTTAGTCACCAGCAAGCTCCATTTTTTATTGAAATAAGCTTTAAGTACTTCCTACTAATATATAATGAAGTAGCCAGACAGAGAACCATGACTTCATGAATGAATAACTCAGGGAACCCCAATTTATGCATAGTTAAAAATAAGTTGAATGTTTTCAAGGCATGAATAGTTAAGGCAAATGCATTCTGATAGTTGGTGTCTCAGAAAGAATAAAGGAAGCCATACCTAAATTTTCATCAATTAGCTATCATTTTGTTAGGCAATCTAACTACTAAGAGGAATTAATGAAGGGAATAATGTTTCAAGTCTCTTCAACAACACTGTCGCATACATTTGCAGAACTACATTGATTTAAAGTGATGTAGTAATGCGTATTAACATCCAATAAATCAATATTAGTTTGGGGTATAAGAATGGTTTTGAAATCATTTCTATGTTGATCAGAAATACTGTTAGTTAAAATAAAGTTGGAAACTTTAAGAAGACTGATACTAATATAGCACAAAACAATTTACAAAAATTGGCCAAGAAACCATGGATCTATATATCAAAGTCTAAAAACATTGTATGTTATAATATCGACCCCATTTATCAAAACACCAGAAAAACGAACAGTCAGAACAGCTGTTCTGACAAACATACACTCAACTCAAGCACACCAAAATAAATAATCCACATACATACACTTCACAAAACTCTACACTAAACCAGACATGCACCACTAGCTACCCACTTACCTTAACCCAACCCTAACCCTAAGGTCCCTAACTATCGCACACTCACCTTACCCGCTCCCTAACCCTAACTCACCTACCCCACCCTAACCCTCATGTCCACACAATCGCATATTTACCTGACCTGCGCCCTAACCCTAACTCACTTAACCCACCCCTAACTATAAAGTCTGTCACTAATGCACACTCACATCACACGCACCCTAACCCTAAAGTCCCTAAATACTGCACACTCACCTTAACCCAGTCCGTTCGCTCACTTACCTTAACCCTGTCCATAACCATCGCACCACACTTACCTGAACCCAATCTGTAACCTTCATTCACTCACTTCCCTAAACCTGGTCCGTAACCATCATACCACACTTACCCTAGGTAAAATGTCATTGTTCCGAGGCTTTGTTATTCTCAGCTTTCGCACTAAAGGGTTTGATATTATTTTTTTAGTTTTTGAACTTCGATGTTATAATATAGACCCAGAAACCATCTGGGTCAGGAGTCTTGAAGTTTCTAGGAAAGTTTTATCAACAAGCATTTAATTCTGCTTTAAGAGGTACTTAGCATTGATAATAACAACTGAGGAATGAGGGGAAAGGATAGTAGAGCTAGAAAATTATTGACCTGAGTTTCACATCCCATATTTTTGAACTAGCCTAAACATCTTGAACTAAGTTAGAAAAAAAGAATCAATATTAAATTCAGAGTGTTAAAGGGTGGAAATGTTAACTTTGAAGGCTGAGATAAAGTTGATAGGTTTTTGAAGAGGAAGTACTTTATCTGAGTATTTAGAAGGAACCACAGCCCATTCAACAAAGTTGACAGTAGCTATTGTTTCACACCATAGGAGCTGAGAATTCAAACTGACATTACACTTGGCTTGTAGCAATTTGATTTGCCTTTCAACATTACTATCAAATCTATTCTGTAGATTATTTTCTATGATTTAATTTGATTAAAAACTTCATTTTTTTTGCATTTTCTGCTTTTAGAAGCAAGTAGCATATGTAATCAGTTCCCTTTACCTAAACATTGAAAGCAGATCCAGAACATTGAATATCTTTGTTAATATCTGTTATATTAAAATTATTCAAGAGCCTATTCACATAACAATCAATTTAATCTGCAACCTGGGGAAAATTAGTAGATTACAGTTCATATGCTAATTCCACCCTTTCCTTCTAGATGAAAAAAGTTTTATTCAATTCAAGAAAGAGCTTAACTTCAGAGTTAATAGAGTAAGAAGGAGAACAGGTGCTTACACAGAAGTGTATCTGATGAGGAGTTATCCTCGGCAGAGAAGAAAGAAAACTGAGATTAATGCATATAAAATTCTAAAAGAATAAAGCAGACCAAAAGCTTCTAGAAACTCATTCAAATATTTGGAGACATTCACATTCACTGACTGAAGGTGGAATTTTCTGCCTGATTTAGAAGCAGTACCTGTATTCCAGTCCCTGGTAATATTCAAATGGATGGGCTTTAAGGTCTTCCCTTAGAGACAATAAAGAGTAAAACAAAATTTGATTGCATATTGAACAGTAACGCACACAACAGTCCAGGGTATGGCAAACCATACTTTATTACCACATAAACATGTTCTTTCATCCCTCCAATGTATTTAGGACGTTATCTGAATGATAGAAAATACATTTCAAGTGCATTTAAAATACACACTTATAACCTAGGTGACCCACATTCACTAATTCCATAAAACGTCCACACATAATTAACAGTTTTAACATTCATCTCTAAAACATGAAACAAAACCTTCTATGTTAAAAAATAAATACATAAACAATAGAGGGATCAGTATTAAAACACCGTATAGAACTTCAAAATCAAAACACTCTGCTCAGCAACAAAAAATATATGTACACGCAGTACTGACAAAATATATATAATATACAAAATATAATATATGATAATAAAATTGCCATGCGATCCATATAAAGTATTTTAAAGAGTAAATATATTATTCATAGCTCAAATGCACTATGTATATATTGACACAATATAATAACCAAGAGAAGAGAAAACTGGATACCTACAACCTAAGAAACAAATAAAAATCAAGGTCCCACCAGGTCACTGCAGAGATCTGAGCACCAAAGCAACTAGAATAAAATAAAAAAATTTAATAAAGAAACAAATGTTAAGCACTTTCATCCTTAATACAATTAGGACTTCATCAGAACTTCCATACTTAATCAAAATCATGCATTTATAATACAATCAAGCAATCATGTGACTTACATTGACCAATCATATTCAACTAAATAATAATATTTAATTGTTCTAAAAATTAATTAAACATATTTCAAAATTAGTCCAAAAGTAATCATAGCATACATATTCATATACCATAAAACAGAAATATCATTAATTGTTTTGGTAGAGAACTATATAAAGCTTGAATAAATCAATTGCAGCTTAGCTGCTCTTAACTTTAACAAGCTACTTCAGCATAATTTAAACTAGGAAATGTACAAGCATTAACTCTAAATTGCCACAATAATTCCCTATATTCCAATCAATGTTTCCAAGGCCTCCCCCCTGAATGGAAATATTATTATTTAGCTGTATATTATTGATCAACATAAGTCATGTGATTGCTTAAATTTTTTTATAAATTCATGATTGTGATTAACTGTGGAAGTTATGATGAAATTCTAATTGTATTAAGGATGAAAGTGCTTAAATTCTGTTTCCTTATTAAATGTATTTATTTTAGTCCAGTTGTTTTGGTGTTCTCTTCTCTGCTGTGACCTGGTGAGACATTAATACAATATAATCAAGTTTATTAGGTTAAAAACTTTTATTCAGGAAAACAACATAATACTCTATTACATAAATATTTCATTTTCAAAACACAATTAAAAGAAATCTGGTGCAATTATAGCATTGGTTTAACTGTTATTTTAATTCTTTATTTTCCAACACCACGTCCCCATAGACCAACCCTGGGAGGGGTTCCCTCCCCATGTTGTTGTAGAGCACCATACTCATGTTTCCACTTAAATTCTCAATCTGTCAATGTCCTTTCAGTCTTCCCAATGTAAAGCCTAAACAGCTTCTATATTGGGCTAAGTTTTACTCTTCACTAGTCCATAACCTTCAGTCATTATCTGTTAACCTTCCTGAATAAAAGCACATTGTTTATAGGTCCCACATGTATATGTTACATATTTTCTCATGTAACTGATATCATCACTTTTCATTCTTTCTATTAACTATTTAAAATATGTATCCTTCTCTTAACTAAAAATGTCCTTTCCCCTAAGCATTTATATTGATCCTATCTACATTAAAATGTCATTTATTTAAGATAGTGCTTTGCTTACTACCCACAGCTGAACTAAAATGATCACCATAGACTTACTAAAATCCTTGTTGACAATATTTTCTTTGTGTTTATTTCCAGAGGTACTTCCTCCCCAATAATGTGACAAGTATTCCAGTTTCCCTCTTTTACATTACTTCTTTAAAGATCCCTTTCATAAAACTCTCTGTATAACCCCTTACTCTTAACATATTCCATATTTTTTACTTTCTTTTTAAAAATATATCATACTGGGAAACCCTACAGGTTAATGGAACTAGCTCTCCTTTTAACAAGGCTTTTTTTCTGAAACATTTGATGACAACTATCAAAATTCAAAAAAGCATAAGAATATGTCAGTTTTCTAAAAATATCAGAACATTTTTTTTTTTATTTAAATCCTTTTTTATCTCAATATCCAAGTAGCACAATATCTATTTATACTACCATTGCAAACTTGAGTGATTTCATAATTTTATTAATATAATCAAAAAATTCCCCAAGTTTTTTTTCAGTATCCATCCAAAAGATACACATATAATCTAAAAACTGTCAATGCAATTTCCATGAATTTTTATAGCCTGAATCCAAAATAAGTAGTTGTTCCCATTGCATCGAATCTGTGTTTGCAAATACCAGGGTGCATGATTACTACATGATAATTACTTACTTATCCAGATCAAGGGATTTCACATTTTTAAAGTTGTTACTATAAAAAAATATATTACTGAATCATTTGTTTGTAAAACTTGATACTCATGTAAATATGTGTCTTATTAATGTAGGAATGTAGATTTTTCTTTTTATTCTAAACTGTATCTTTATGTGTGGAGCTTTTCTCCCCAGGTCTCCACTGGAAACGGGCCACCAACCCAGTTTGACACTGCCCAGTAAACAAATGTAAATAAATAAATAATTAAATAATTAAATAAATAAATGATGCTCCCATTGCTACCCTGGTCACTTGATGAAAAATTGATTCTTCAAAATAATAGACTTAACTTTCCCCCTTTCTCCTTAACCCTACACAAATCCCACAAGGCTGCATCCTAGGCCCCCTACTGTTTAATATATTTACAAACAACCTACATAATTCATCATCCCCTGGAACTCTCATACATTATGCAGATGATTCCACTATTATCTACATGTTCCCCACAATTCCTGAACTATTCACCAGCACACAAAAGTCTTTTATTGCCATTGAAACCTGGCTTACTAATGCTCAACTATTCTTTGACCCTAAAAAAAAAACAAGCTTCTCCTCTTCCACCCAAAAAATCCCACTTCTGACATAGATCAATTCAAGATACATTCAACAGATAATGCAATTATTGAAATAGTCCATCACTCCAAACTACTTGGAGTCATTATTGATAATCAACTGAAATTCAACCTCCATATCCAGCAAAATATAAAGAAAACCCACCAGAAATGAGGAAAAATTGATTCTTCAAAATAATAGACTTAACTTTCCCCCTTTCTCCTTAACCCTACACAAATCCCACAAGGCTGCATCCTAGGCCCCCTACTGTTTAATATATTTACAAACAACCTACATAATTCATCATCCCCTGGAACTCTCATACATTATGCAGATGATTCCACTATTATCTACATGTTCCCCACACTTCCTGAACTATTCACCAGCACACAAAAGTCTTTTATTGCCATTGAAACCTGGCTTACTAATGCTCAACTATTCTTTGACCCTAAAAAAAAACAAGCTTCTCCTCTTCCACCCAAAAAATCCCACTTCTGACATAGATCAATTCAAGATACATTCAACAGATAATGCAATTATTGAAATAGTCCATCACTCCAAACTACTTGGAGTCATTATTGATAATCAACTGAAATTCAACCTCCATATCCAGCAAAATATAAAGAAAACCCACCAGAAATGAGGACTTCTCTATAGAAACAAACACTTTTTAAGCAGTACAAATAAAGTCACCCTGGCTAAAACTTTTCAGCTTCCCTCCCTATTCTATGGTGCCACTATTCTTACCAACTTACAGATCTCTATTAAATCCATATTGGAACAGTGTTACAACAAAGTGGCAATGTTTGCCACTAACTGTAAATACCACACACAACACCGTAGATTACTACAAGACATTAATTGGCTCCAACCCCCAAACAGGCTTCATTATATCCCAAACCCTCTGTCTGCCCAGGTCTGAGCAACTTAGTCAAACCCTACCAATCAAACAGAACCCTAAGATCTGAGGACAAAAAACATCTAACTATCTCTAAACCCTCAAAAACACCAGGACAGTGGTGTCTCTACTCATTCTGTTACAGAAGTATGGAATTCCCTCCCCTTAACTATTAGATCAATTTCCAGCCTAGCAGTCTTCAAAACTTTGTCTAAACAATATTTAAATAACATATGCCTGTGCACCTGCACTGCTCTAGATTAATGTCACTTTTCTATATCTGTTAAGCTCAGCTCTCTCAACTGTTTCATCCTTTACAACTTGATAGTAACTCATTCTTAACTTGACACTAACTTGCTCTTAGACTTCCCCCTTACTCAGCTAACAACCATCATTTAAAGAAAAATGTTTTTCTCAAAGTTGTTTATATATATAGCGATGTGATATCTTTGCTGAACTATATGTCTACCATTGTTTGAACTTATGTGATGAAACTGTAATGCACATGTTACTACTTTTAGATAAAGCTGTATGTGGAGCTTTTCTCTCAAGGCCTCTTGTTAAAGTACTGTTTAAAATATACATAAATAACATTAATTACCTGTTAGTATTGACTCAAGAATAACCCTTCAGGATGTGCAATCATTTGCTCTTTTTATTTAAATAAATCACAGCACTGAAAGACTACCTTCACACAGTTTTTAAATCAGTCTCATCAGGCAGGAAAAACATACATTTTTTATACATTTTGTTATCAGTAATATGCATGCAGAATTGTGATGTTACATTTTAATTACCAAATAGGGTCTCTGCAGGCCTTTGTGCTTCTCACTTAATGCTGTACAAGAACACTTAACCATGTTTTTGTAACAATAATGTTTTAGTAATACACAAGACACCTGGCCTGGCAATCCGTCTTCTTTTTCAACCTTGTAAATTTCAGTACCAATACATGCTAACTCCCCAACATTTCCTGTAACTACCCATCCCCAGCCTGGGAAGGTCTGAGCTCACATAAAACAAAATTTCTTTCATATTGTGTTCTTTTCTCCCTTCTTAGGCATTTCAGAACCAGACTCTGTAGACCATAGTACATCCTTTGACCCCTTCAGCACTATCTTTTACCTTCAGTCATTTTGTTAATGCATTTTACAGATTAATATTAGAATGCAGTTGTGAAACACTTAAAACTACAATAAGTATCTGTTGTTTATATAACTATGCATTTATAATCATATAACTTTTAATATAAGTATTTATTAAACATTTAATTTGTGCAGAAACTGTAAGTTAAAATATATTTTGTGTAGAATAATCATGACAGATACATATTTCTCTAACACACTGCTGAAAACAGGTTTTGCTGACCCACTTGGATTAGCCTGGTAAACAAATGTCAAAATAAATTAAAAAAATTAAATCTTATTATTTGATAGTACACATTCCATACATTCTTGTATAAATTAATCTTTGCATTGTCAAAGTGGCTACATTCAATCAAGTAATTATAAAACCAGTCTAAACCCATGTTGTGTAGGATGATGGAGAAAGATCTTTTACATCAATAGCTGTAAAAAATACTTCACCCTCATGTAAACCAGGGGTTATTTATTTAAGAAAATTCCATGAATCCTTAAATACATAGTCAGCTTCCTCTGCTACCCCTTTAATTTTGCATGTACATATTTTGCTATAGCATATGTTTTGAACCTCTAGGATTTACAATAGGTCATAGTGGTGGATCCATTAAATCTTTATGTATTTTGGGTATCCCAAAAACTGTAGGGATGCACATTTTTTCAACTAACAAACATTTATAATCCTCCTTCATAATATGCTCTTCAGTTAATAGAGTATATACTCAACTCTTTGTTTTCACATAAGCATTATTTAATTGATTCCTAGTTACTTCCTCATAAACATCTTCATGTAAAATACAATGCATCTTATTAATATAATTCATCTAATTCATGATGACCAAGCCCCCCCCCTTATCTGGTTTCATAAGCCTAATATTCCTATTATTACATACATTCCTTAATAGCGTTCTCTCTTTACTATTCAAATTCCATTTAAAATCAATATTATTATTTCATAATAATTGCCTGATATTGTAGTCACAATTTTTTTCAAACAAGTGAATTATGGGATGAAGCATGGGGTTAAATATATTATGTTTATTGTCCTCTACCTCTCCATGATCAGAAAAGAGCATACAAAAATGTAATTTCCTTGTAAATAACTTCAAATCTATTAATTTATTAGCAATATCAGCTCATCCAGGGGGAACAACTGTCAGTCCCCCTTCAAAAAGGTTTGCATGCGCTGTGTTAATGTCCATAGTTGTACTTGTAAACTTTGAAATCCCTACGATCATTCAATATAAAGTTAAAAATCCCTATTTCCTGTTCTTCTTCTCCCTCCCTAAATCCCTCTATTGGTGGTCTTAGTTATGTGCTTTGTACTAATGACTCCCTATTGTTTGGTGCCCATTCCTCCTCCCTCCTTGTAGACTCCTAATCTTCTTGGATCTCCACAAGGGCAGGCAATCCAAAGGGGTCTCAATAACCCATCATGAATTTGATACTAATGTTGTAGTCTCCTTATCTCCAGAATCAGATTGCACCTCCCACCTCTCTTCCTCACATTGTAGGTACAATGATGCAATCTCTCAGCAACTTTTTACTTTATCTGTTTTCATACCTTTCGCCACTATATCAACATTATCAAAAATAGCATAGTATTGTTGATTATATAAAAATTAATAAATCTTTAATAATGGAATTACCCATCTTAGTTATTTTAGTCACTAACCTGATCATTTATTTCTCATTGTGTGTCATTAATATTTCCATTAATTCACACCAATGTCTATCAAAAAGTACAAGCAATTATTTATATAATACAATACCTTCCACCAAACCAGTTGGATTTTTCCAATAAAGTAGGTCTTTAGGGACCCTTTTGACTCTGATACAATCTCAGAAATATAGTTTCTGAAATTTGGTGAGTTTTTGTTCAAACCACCATAATTGTCCATCCAGCATTAATCCACTGTTTGCCCCATCAGTAGCACTCTTGTTAAATTCAAATGTTTCATTAAATCAATTTTTTATGTTCAAATAATAATCATCATGCTGAAGGTTATTCCCTAATACAGATGTTGACAGATAGGGATCAATATAAAGGTTTAGGGAAATGACTTTTTTACTTATAAGAAGGATTTACATTTTAAACAGTTAATAGAAAGAATAAGATTTGATGATATCAATTACAGGGGAAAATATGGAACTTATAAACAATGTGTTATCATTCAGGAAGGATTGAAGATTATAGATTAGTTAGGAGTAAAAGTTATAGTGGATGTGGAATGAAGAAGGTGAATTACTTAGTTCAATTGAGATAGAGAGAGAGCTTTTGAGCACATGTATGATATTGACAGGAAACACAATTACAATGCTCTGTGCAAATCTAGGGGAGGAACCTGGTAATACTGTTTTATTCTTTTTGTTAGAAAGGGTAAATCAGGACTCCAGGGGTGGTCCATGGAAAATGGTCTTGAAAATAAGGACTTAAAATAGCAATTAAAAACAATGTTGTAATTACACCAGGTTTGAATTAATATGTTTCTATTTATTTCATTTTGAAAATTAAATATTTATGCAATTGAGTATTATTTTGTTTACATGACTAAAATGTTTTTAATTTAATAAGCTCATTTATATTGTATCAACTTAAATAACAGCGCATTTGGGCTTTTAATACTATATCCACTCTTAAAAAGCTTTTTATGGATTGCATGGTGATTTTATAATTCTATATTATATATATTTTGGCAGTACTGAATACACATATATATATCTATCTATATATATATATATATATATATATATATATATATATATATATATATATGTATATATATACACACACACACACACATATATATATATATATATATATATATATATATATATATATGTGTATATATATATATATATATATATATATATATATATATATATATATATATATATATAGATATGTGTATATATATATATATATATATTTTATATATATATATATATATATATATATATATATATATATATATTATAGCTGAACAGAGTATTTTAATTTCTGAGTTTTATAAAAAATATTTTAATATTGATTCCTCTACTGGTGTTTTTTAAATAGGATGTTTTGTTTCATGTTTTAGAAATGAATGTCAGAACATTTAATTAGGTACAGACAAATTATGACATTGGTGGATTTGGTTCACCTGGGTTATAAATATGTGTTTTAAATGCATTTTGAATGTATTTGTGTCATTCTGATGAAGACCAGAATGTACTGGATGGACAAAAGTGCTTAATATTGCTTATGTGGTAATAAATTGTAGTTTGCTGTACCCTGGACTATTATGTATGGATTATGTGTAGCTTGACTGCTGGAGTGGCTCACTTGAGTACATCTAGATGTTTTAATAACTATTATGTCAGCCAACTTATTATGACATTTCCTGGCAGTGAGAATTACTTGGATACATTTTTTCCTAACATTATTTCAGCATAATTTAATCATGTGGGACCTTTGACCAAAACTGATGTGGGCCTCTGATTTAAGGGTAAAAAAAGTAAATTATAAATTTGAGGAATTTAATTATAACTTCAGTGCTAAAACAAAAAGTTCAGAATCATAAATTGGTACATTTTGGTACTCCAGATAATTTAAAGAAGGATAATAATTACAGAAAGACTGCTTTAGCAATGATGCAGAATGTGATATTCAGAGAGAAAAACTACACATATAATGATTAAATCATTCAGTTCTGAGAATTTGTTTCAGAGAAATCCCAGGCCTAGTCTCATCTGCATTACTTGAGAAAGAATCCTCAGGAACATCAGTACAAACAAGTTATTTTCAAGCAGGCTGAGAGGTTTAAAAGAAAAATGAAGTAGCCTTAAGCTAACATTAATCCAGTGTAGAATATGTAGTGGCCAAAAAAGTTACTCTTTCTCCTTAACCATCCCACATCCTTTGTGCTTTGAAACATATAGTGTACTGGGTCTGTATCACTTCAGTGAACCATCACTTCAGCAGAAATGCCATTCATTGAATTCCCCTCACCCCCCACTAATTATATATACCAACTCTGAGATTGCTCTACAGTGGGGAAAGGTCAAATTTCCTGATCCTCATTGTACCACAATCGCAGTATGAACATTTCGACGAACAGCATGTTCAATGTAATTGTACTGAAAATGCCGTTCAATTAATTGATTTTTTACTGAACTGATAGGGACCCATCTAATATAAAATATGTCCCAAAAAATCATGTAATGGTATCAGCTTCAGGAGCATAAGACCATCACAGGATTGAGCAAACAGCAGTGTTTTGTCAATGTATACAGTAGGCTAACCTTACAGAGGAATTACAGCTATAAAACATTTACAGAGGAACATTTAAGAAATAAAACAGCTTCCCTTGACAGGGAGCAATCAATTAAAAGAATCAGGGTACCAGTAAAATATTGAATGACTTGAATGTACTACTAAATTCTGCGCATAGGTTTATATGTTATAATGAAACAAAGTCTTAATAAAAAAAGGTGTGAAATGCTAACTAGCAATAAAACATTGGATCATCTTATCCATTATATAGTGATTGAGCAGCCAGCAGTGATATGCAAGATTGATATCAAAAATATAAATAACACTTTAATTGCAACCAAGTGTAGTTATAGCTAATCATTATTCTAGCTGAATTACCAAAGTCAAAGAAAAATTATGTAGACCATAAAGGTCAGTGATAGAGATTAGTGCAAGAAGCAGCCACAAAAATTAAAGACATTAGTTAGATTATCAGAGGTGATTTAATTTGGAGGGGAGTCAAAGTGTAATGTTCAATATAAAAAGTACTATAATTCAAAATAAAAATGTCCAGTAGGCGAATCTTATAATTTAAAGCATGGCTACATTAGAAATTAGCTTTCTCAGTCCAAGAGAAAGAGGACTCTAAATGAGATATGCTGTCTTTAGGATAACACACTGCTAAGATCATGCAGGCATTAAATATACTAGATTAAGCCCATACAATATAATTCAAAGAAAGCTACCACACAATAAAACTCCCATTGAGCATGCAAAGTTGTAGCAATGCTCATCAACCCTAATGTTATGAGGTGTGCAGCTATACATCCAAGAAGTTATGTACAGTGCAATTGATCAATAAAAGTACTTCAATTTTTAGTACTTGCAAGTAATCAAATCAAAAATAATAAAGAGTTTGCTTTAAAAGAATATTACAATTTTCTCAGAAGGTTCCCTATTAGATGAATGAATGCTTAAAATGTCGAGTATGACATGCTCGACAGCTTTTAAGCAAACATTCATCTAAGCAAAACCTAAGAATGTCAAAACAAGGAGTTTTGAAAAGTTATAGTTGGCTAGCCATCAGGAAGCCAACGGCTGATGTTAGAATGTTCACCTTGTCTAACCGTTCTTACAGTCCTTCACTGGGGTGGGGTCTCATTGTTCACCTTGTGTAATGTTATGACAGTCCTCCACTGTGGTGTGAACTCAGAGTTGGTATATTTAAGTAGGGGAGTGGTGGGGCACAGCCCTCCACATTGGGGGCGTGGGGGTGAAGTCCCCCACTTTATTTTGTTTGTTGATTTGTTTTTGTTTTTGTTTTTTTTCTGGGGGGGTTAATGGTGTACAGTACATTTTAGCCATCAGCTATTGGCTTCCTGATGGCTGGCCAACTATAAGTTTTCAAGACTCTTTGTTTCAACATTATGGGATTTTGCTTAGATGAACTTTCATTTAAAAGTTGGTGAGCATGTTGTACGCGATATTTTAAGCAATCATTCATCTAATATAGACCCTTCTCAGAACATCTCTTAGAGTATTACAGTAAAGTGAATGTACAGCTACTCACCTTGTGGTAACACAAGCCTGCAGTCATAAACTGGATATACAGTATCTCTTGAGGGCACTCTATTATGGCAGTTAGAAAAAAATGCCATTTCCCACTATTTCAAAAAATAGATATCTACATTTTCCAATATGTCAAAATATAGATATCTGCATTGTTAATAAAACTTTTCAGTGTAGTGATAGTACACATTTGTAAAACAAACATCTTAAATACACACTTAAAGGAAATAAACTTCCACTGCAGCATAAATAGGACCTGTTAGTAAGATAGATCCTAACACTAGGCTACAAAAGATCTACCTAAATAAAAGGCTGGTATGAACCTATGCACCTACAGGGAGAGTCAATATAACTATATTGAAGCCTGATTCCATAGTGAATATCTACAATAACTAATTAGCTGACTAGCTAGCTAAAAGAAATAAAAACAGAAATAAGGTTATTGGATTAATGGGTTAATCACAGTTAGGTAATATCCAGAAGTCAGTCAAATCTCTACTTTATACAAACAACAACTCCTTAGACCAAATAAGTTGAAAGGCACACTAAGACTTATTCCACACTGTACCAAACACAAATCAATTACACTGGTAACTCTCTATACTGTACCAAACAAAAATTTAACAACAATTACAAGTGCAATAACAACTTTTAATATACAGGTTTGAAGTGAAAGAGTGGAGTAAATAAAAGGGTGTCTTCTGTTGATTCTATCTGATAAATGTAAAGATCAGACAAGCTCAGAAAGCTATTTAAATTGTAATTACTTTTTTAATTAATTTTGACAGAAGGAGGCTAGTTTCTTTATATGGCTATTTTATTCTAGCAGTACGTTTCACAGTACATTGAATTTAGCTCCTTTCCATGGGAGGTTTTCATTATTTTTAGTTGTCTTTAATATCCAAGCAGTATCTTGATAGTCCATAACTGCACATCAATCTGCCAAGGAGAATTCATAAAAGAAGTGCACAGAATCCAGTGTGCATGCTCTGTGATTAATGGATCAATGAAATTAGCAATTTTCAGTAATATACAAACCCCAGGATTCAATAACGTTTGTGTAGGCTCCATGTAGAGCCTACATAGAATGTATCCATGTACACAGCCACTATTCTCCCTCGGCAGCATGCCATGCATATTAATTGTGGTATGTGGCTAAGGGAGGTCAGAACAACATGGATACTGAATCCGTGCATGACTGACGGTACACCCACAAACCTTTCAGCCCGTTAACCTTGATTGAAAGGTCTACAAGACATTTTATCTCACTAAGTTGGACTTACTTTCATTTTTTCACCTTAATGTGCTTATTTATGCAATGCACTGTGTTATTTAGCGATGTATAGCTTTGCGCAACCATACATCAGACATGTCCCAGACATCAAAAAGTAGAAACTGGATATGTTCAATTTCTATTTTATTTATTCTTTTATTTTTATGTGCTTGTTTGCTCAATGTGCAGAGTTATTTAGCTATGCTTAGTGTTGTGCACATACACACTAGACATAAACTAGACAGCTAAAAATAGAAAATGGGTGCATTTAATTTTTGGAGTTCTGCATGCTTAGCACCAAGCAAACCCATGCAGCTATGCTTACAGGTACCTTCACAGTATATCTGAAGATATAGGAGTTTCTTTCACTATCCCAGTGGCTAGATAGGTTAAGTTATGGCCTACAGTGTAGCAGGTCCCGGGTTGAAATCCTGAGCAGTAGTATCTTTTACATATACTGCTGTGAACTTGTGTCAGAGGACTTTTACATTGGTTCACTTTAAATTCAATAATTGTTATTTTTAGAAAAGGTGTGTGATGCTTAAGTATCACTTAAACATGGTCAATAGTCTTTTCATGTCTGCACATTGCTAACCTTCTCTTAAACATGGGTTGTGAGAGTTTATTTGATTCTAAGTGACACGCCACATTTTTGAAAGTTACAGTATGACATGCAATGGTGGGAGTATAGCTATTTAAAGCATATTGCCACCCCCATAGTGCCTTTTTTAGGCAAGGCTCAAATTCTAAACCTACCACCCTAGAACACCAAAAAGGAAAAAAACTAAGGGTAATGCTGCTCAATGCCAGAAGTCTCAATCTCAAGATGCACGCACTCGAGGCCCTTCTCAATATGGAGAACATCGATGTCTGTGCTGTGACAGAAACCTGGTTCAAGGCTCCTGAGAGCACCCCAGCACTAACAGGTTTCACCTCATATCATGCATTCCGGCCCCAAAATCCAGACAACACCAAGAAAGGAGGGGGGGTGTCCATATTCATAAAGGACACCCACACCTCAAGGTTGGTGGCAACGCACTATGCATCGGAGACCATCCAGGTGCAATTAACCATAGGCAAGACTGCTCTGCAATTTGTAGCATGTTACAGGCCACCCTCTCAAACTCAGGAACCTCACATGGCCTTCCTGAAAACATTGGAGGGATAAATGTATCTCCAAACACCATCATACTAGGTGACTTCAACTACCCTAATATAGACTGGGAACACTACTCAAGCCCGAACACTCTAACCCAAAGATTCCTGGAGTTCATAAACTCAAATGCCATGGAACAACTAGTCACCATCCCCACAAGAGGTGAAAACATACTTGATCTCATCATCACGAACATGGGATCAAAATGTTCAACACCGAAGTATACCCTCACTGGTGAGATCAGATCATAAACTAATCTCGCTGGAGGTCCTCATCCCGCCCCCACCTGAAACAAAAAAGACCACAGTGAAAAACTTCTTAAAAGCCGATTTCACACTTCTAAAAACTAGTGTGGTCTCCTTTAAGGCCCCTGAGCCAGTGGTAAACATTACTCAAACCGCTGAATCACTTACAAATGCCTTCTACCAGCACCTACAGAATTGCATGGATCAGGCAATCCCAAACAAAACTAAGACTCTCTGTACCAAAGGCAAGCGTCCAGTCTGGTGGACCCCAGCCATAAACAAGCTCTACAACAAAAGGAGGAAGCTACTACAAGATAGAGCAAAATCCTTGAAAGGTAAGACACCTTTGATCATTATAAGTAAAAAACTAAGAGCTCTCATAAAATCATCCAAGGCAAATTTTGAGAGAAAAATCGCCAAGGACTCTAAAGAAAAACATAAGGCCTTCTTTAGCTATGTTAGAAACCTAGGAGGAAACTCCCAGATATGCTCAGAATTAGTTCAAAATGATGTGAAAATTACTGAACCTACACACATTGCTAACATACTGGCTGACAGGTTCAGTGCAAACTTCTCCCCCCTCTCCCCCCCAAAAGGAGAGATATCTATTCCAGAGGATTGTAGCCCCCCAAACATCTCCAACGCCCAGGTGAGAACTACCCTCACTAAGGCAAAAAACACAGCATCCATGGGACCAGATGGTGTCCCCGGCTGTGTGCTTCATGAACTCAACGAGGAATTAAACCCACAGTTAGGACAGCTGTTTAATCTTAGCCTCACCTCAGGATACGTACCCAAGGAGTGGCGCACGGCGACTGTGGTCCCACTTCATAAGGGCGGTGCCTCCACAGACCCTGGAAATTACCGCCCCATTAGCTTGACAAGCCTTATCTGCAAAGCCATGGAGAGGATCATAATGGAACTCATAAATAAAGACATAGGGAACTTGCAGACTTTGGATCCAACCCAGTTTGGCTTTGTCAAAGGCAGATCCTGCCTCTTAAACTTGGTTGACTTTTCGAGACAGTCACCAAGGCCATTGATGAGGAAAGGCAGTCCATACAGCCTACCTCGACCTGGCAAAGGCCTTCACACAATACCCCACTCAGGTATCATCGAAAACGCATCAGCTTGAATGTAAACCCATACATCACAAGATGGGTTGCAAACTGGCTAAGCGACAGAACCCACAGGGTCAGAGTTGCTGGAGCCATGTCAGACTCAAAGCCTGTCACAAGTGGTGTCCCACAGGGCTCAGTCCTGGGTCCACTCTTGTTCGGCATCTACTTTTCTGAAGTACAAGCAAACACAGGAGGGTTATGGCTGACAAAGTTTGCAGATGACTGCAAACTGGGCCATAGTCGAAAACACATCTGACACAGATATCCTCCAGAAGGGCCTCACAGAAACGGATAACTGGTGCCAGAGCCATGGCCTGAAGTTAAACGCCAAAAAATGCATAGTCATACCCTTCGGGAAAAACAAGGTTACCCCTAGCTACCATATAGATGGCAATCCACTGAGCACAGAAAAAGTCATCAGGGATCTGGGGACCCAAGTTGACAGTAGCCTTTCGTTTGACACTCATGTTGCTAAAGTAGTTAGGAAAACCTTCTATATCGCCCACCTGATCATGAAGGGATTCACATCTAGATCAAGGAGGTCATCGTCCCCCTGTACTCATCACTCATTAGACCTATGATTGAGTACAATGCCCTGTTCAGAATGTATCTGACCAGACACCTGATGCAGCTTGAAAGGCCCCAAAAGTTCCTCACCAAAAGGATAAAGGGTCTCAAAAATATGTCTTATGCTGCCCGACTGAAAGAACTCCAGCTCTATTCAGTCTCATACCGCTTGCTCAGAGGTGACCTGTGCCTGACATATAAGGCCATGTCAAACCCAGATTTGATGAATATGCTTCACCTCAAAAAATCTAGATCCCTCAGAACCACAAGGGCGGGAGACTTAAACCTTGACACGGTTATAAATAGAACGTGCTGGAGGGACAGATTCATCACCCAGAGACTCCCTATGCTGTGGAACAAAATCCCGGTACATGTGAGGCAGAGCACCTCGCTGGCCTTGTTCAAGAGGAATCTTGACCAATGGATGGGAGATCGCAGATATACCCCAGGGATTACTTCAGTGTCACTGCTTGACAGAGGCACAGAAAAATGATAGGCATAGTTTTTATTCAAACTAAAGGGGTGGCGAAAGCCACATAACTATGGGCTAGGCTTATAAATGCCCTTGGGCAGATAGCCTAGTATGAACCTATGAACCTATGAATAGGGGGGAATTTCACATTATTCTTTGGAGTTTGATCTTGATTGTGGATATGGCTGCTGTCATGGGGGAAGGTGTGTGCTTTAGAGCACAATGGTGGGGTGTACAGGAGTCTAGAGTTTTCATTGGACTCCTGGTAGAGTGCTATGGACTGTGGCTGGTGCAGGGCAACTATCAGGGCTCAGAATGTAAGTCTGAGGCCTTTAATAATTTGGCCAGGGACCTGACTAGGGGAACTGGCATCCCTTGCACTGTTGAGCAGTGTCATCATCATCATCATTATGATGAACTCTATCGAAGAAACAGGGGAACCTTGGATACCTGGATCCAAAAAGCATGGGATGGGAACACCCCACAGATATGCATGTTTTCTAGTAATTTATAAATGTACATGCTGAATCTGTACAAAACTGGTATGCATAATGGTTTCCATCTCTTACTATATCTGCAGAAGAGAGGGCTTGCAATGTCCAAATCCATGCAGGGCATTTGGCCAGGATGAGGTGAGGTAAGCATGTGGTATGTAAGAAAACCAATAAAGTAATAACTTAATGCATAACTTAATAATAAAATAAAGTAAATACAGATATTGCAGTGTTAACAGTCATGTAGGAAATACCTGGGACATCACAGAATTTCATTAATGTATCAGTGCATATCTGAACTGGTAAAGCAAGTTAAAGCAAGTAAGCATGCAGTACTGTGTAGCATAGCTTCCAACCATTAGTTAATGCTGCGTATACCCAGATTAAGAATCAATGTTGTGGTCTTCTCATTGTCTGAAGTATGCTGTAGACTGCACTCAATAAATGAATAGGGTAAACGTGTAAGTTAACAGACGTCCTAGACAGCCATCCATGTGTGTAAATGCAAGATCTGAAACAATGTGAATCAGTAAAGTGTAAAAGCAGACAGTGGCTCTGATAATTTATTTTTTCATATAAAATGTTCAGTATTCCTATATTCACTGCTTGTGGGTTCTAATCCAGTTGTGCAGTTTTCAACATTGTTTTACCAAGTCATAAATAAAACATAACCATGCTTGCATGTAAAGTGCACACCCATAGACCTGTGCCATGACTGTCCAGCTATCAAGTGTAATCAGTGTACATGGACATACCTCTCATTTCTCATGATTTTTTGCAGAATGTACTGAATATTGACCCATATGTCTGGTCTTTTTGGTTTATGATCTTGTTTTACTGGCCAGTCTCTGCCACATTGCTGAGGATCAGTGTATGAAAAAATCTCAGTCCTCTGATCTGCAGATATTAGACATCTTTCAAAATGCAATTTAATGGCAAATCTGTTATCAGAACACCTTGCTACTATTGCTAAGAGCACACTTTGTAAGAATGTTCCCTGTTGTTGTGCCTTTGTATCACCATTATGTATGGCTTGGCCCATAATGTCCCATGCTAAGAGGTTGACAGGTATGTACGTGGAACATCATATATATAATATAAGCAACACTGAATGATCACTGGATGCAATATGATCTGTACTATAGTGTAGGTGTAAGAAACAGGCTAGTATTTCAAATAATAAATGGCATCGCAGTCAGTGGTCTCACAAGAGAATATAACATATCTAGAAATATGTAGTTGTAATATGTTTAGTTATATTATCTGTGAAGTTACTAATGTTCTTTTTTTCTCTCACCCCACCCCTTATCTTACTTTATTTATTTAATCAATATATTTACTATTACCATTTGATATTATCATAGTATTTGTTATTACCTCTTATGGTGGCTTTATGTATAATTTAATATTATTTTGCTGTTAAAACAATTCATCTACATTATTTATTGTTGTGTTCCTCATTATATTATTTTCAATTTGTTTCCATTACTCATTATTGTTTTCTCTTGTGTTATTAATTACATTTGTTTGGGTAATGTTTATTTTTCCTTTATGTTTATATTTTATTTACCACAGTACAACAAGGTAGGTCAGTTCCTGGTGTTCCACCGACCTTGGCTCCCCCGGTGGCATGCCTTCTGCTTCCCCTGCACTACCTGCTCCAAAGGTAGTTCTGCCCCACAGGCTGGGGGTGTGCCCCCTCTGGGAGTGGAGGTGGAGGGGATGCATTCATCACTTGAGATCAACTGCTGGGCATGGTGTATAGGGTTGTGTGTCAAACTGTTGGCGCACACCTATGCTGGACGGTGAGCATCCTGTCCATCCTGGTGGGGCATTCTGTCCCCAAGCACCGGCATTGGCCACTGCCTCTACAGAAGCAGTGCAGGTGCAGTGCTGACAGTCCCATGGATGAGGACTTGAGTCACACTGCTACCGTGTCTGACGCCATGGGACGTTGATCCCCCCAACACACTCTCCAACCAAGGTGTTCACCCCCTCTTTTGCCCCATACCAACCCTGTATGCTGTCTTATCTGTCTTGTCTGTCTGCAAATGCTTCCTCACTTTCCCAACTTAGCTTTCCTACACATATCTATGCCCCTTCCCCAACCATCCACTCTATCCTTTAAAAAAAGGGCACCTGTCCCAAAAATAAATACAGTCATATACATAGCTCTTTTCGCACGTGTCCACTGGACACACTTAATTTGCTCCAATTGGCTTGACAACGCACTTATGTTGTTGTCACCTCTCTCTTTGGGGGTGACAGTCCAAATTCAGCTAAAAATCTTTGCAAGTGCACAGTTGTTGCTGTTGAAAAAAATGGATAGCTATGGTTCTTTCCTACAACCTTCCTGCACATTTCTACCTGCATTTCACTATGTCCCCCCACCCCTGTTTGCACCCCATTTTACCACTGTCCTATCTCCCCAGTTTTCTTTTCTTAAGTCCAGCATTGTTATGCTATGCTAACTGGCGGTGTATTACTAAATGTATTTGAAAGCATACTAATCGCGTTCAAAAAGTACACCTGCACCTTATTTCAAACCCAGTACCATTGCAGTTGAACAACAGTGCATCAACCTGTCAAGCCACACAGCCAGTTAATTAGCACAGGTGTTTTAAGTAAAACATAGTAATTGTCATTTGCTTGTCATTAAGCATGTTTGCGAGATGCTGTGCATCAAGCCGCATCGTGCAGCAATTCTGCTATAAGATTTAATGGAAAAACAGGAATTTAACTGGGACTGGTAGAGATATACATCACTATAAAGCCATATACGTAATATTAGATGTAAGTGAGGTATGTAACAGCAGGTAAGTGTGCAGTTATATGTACAACATGTAAAAGCACACCTGCTATAACAGTGAATCTGTTGCTCAATCTGTTAAATGCTGTGAAAACATTAAGTTATGTTCCTGGGTTTAAATGCAACAGTGTCTAGCATTTGAAATACATGTATGTGTACATCACCATTATAAATTGTGATATGTATGACTGTCTCACCATCTATTTATCCACCTAAAGTAGTACAGATGGAATGTCTGCTCCTAAATAATGGAAGTAAAAGGCCTACTGATAGGACCATATTTTAAGTATTAGTATTACAACACTAGAAAGTGCATAGAATGTCAGGTCATGCATTAGTATCAATGCCCAGAGGATTTTGAAATATATAACTCAAATGAGGCCCAGTAATATCAACCTATAGCCCAAAATGTTTTGCTAGTGATATTACAGACAACCACAGCTGCACAAGTAACATACATATATGGAGGTTGTGCTAGAAGCAAAGGTTGCCAGCACACACACATCCCAGATGACTACCATGACATAACACATGACTTGGCAGTTGTCCATCTGGTTGACATAATGTGTAACGCACCCCCTATATTGTTTTAGCACACACCAAGCATATTGACTTTCACTCTTTTAATGATACCTTTGGCTAACATACTTACCTTAAACACATACCTTAATTTCCAGTGGGATGAGTTCCTCAATCTGGCTCTGAGTGTTCATCAATATTGCCACAAGTCCAACAGTTACTCTTAAAGTGTTGTTGTCCTGCACATTCTTCAGCTTATCTGACTAGGCCTATTGCCTGCAGCAACAGCTTTAGCCTGCAGCACACATATCTGTATGTAATAAATAGCTGCTAAAACATTCTCATTGGTCTGATGTACCTTTACCCCAGTAATTTCCACCCCAACATATGAGAAAGGAGATGAAATCTACATTATGGCCTTATATCTTGTTGAGCAGTTTCGTGGGATTAGCTGATTACACTGCAAATCAACAGGTTAGGCTGCATGTATGGGTTCTGAACAGCAGATTAGTTCAGAGGCAATCACCCGCTAATGAGAACCATCTTAAAATGGTAAACTTCTAGCTATGGGAACCAGTGTATATGAGAGTTAGTTTGTATGGTTAGCTTGTTGACACATATATATCAGTATCTTTAAAGAGAGGAATATTATACTTCATCAGGTACGTAACCATTTTGTTTCCAACATGATACATATGTTTGAATATACATAGGGAGAACTTTGATTAAATAAGTAAGGCTTTGTTAAAGCTGTACTGATGATATGGCATTGATCATCAACCATGTTACATAAACAGAGGATGTAGAGTACAGCAAAGGTATAATGCTCTGGGATAGCTAGGTACGCAGGTCTCCTGGCTCCTTCCTTTGACAGTAGTTGTAATAGTACACTGCTATTTTGTTGTTACTGTTGTTTCTACATATTATATGGGGGGATGTGGTGATTGTTCCTGCTATGGGGCACACTACAATGTTCTCCTGTGTTGGGTGTGTGATCATACATGAGTATCTGTCATGGCACAAACAGGAATAGGTCAGTATTGCTACTATCCTAGTTGTGTCTACACCCTTTGTATGTTTGTCACACTGTTGAATATAAGATGTTAATCAAGCGGTGAATACTGATAACCTACCATTATTGCTGTATCTCTACATATTATACTCCTATGTATGTGATCCTGACATGTGTTTTCATGTATTGGTATTTCAGGAAAGAATATGCATGAATGATGCAGGGCACCATTTATCAATGTGGAGAATGATCTCATCATTGAGACTTTGTGTCAACGATACCTGGTCCTGCTCTCCAGAGGGAGGGCAAATAGGACACAACGTACAGCCCTGTGGGAGAAACTGGTCCATAGTATTAATGCCATGGGTCACCAGAACCGTACCTATGAGCAGATGCGACCATACCTCTCAATTGTCCAGGTTTTCCCAGAATTCCCAGATTTTTGGCTCCTATTTTTAGTCTGTTCCTCATAAAATTTGTGATTTTCTGGCAAATCACTGGGATGATCAGAGTACTGAAGTCACTAAATAATGACATACATTTCAGTTTCAGACTTCAAATCATTTAGAAAATGCATGTTAAAACAAACCCTATTACTCTAGCAACTTTCTAAGTTTATAATAGCAATATTTAAATTATGTCCTATTTTTGGGTCTTTGTCCTCCCATTTTGTTGGGCTTTGTCCAGATTTCTTGCACAAAGAGGTTGAGAGGTATAGGTGTGACACTGTGCCACAGATATGATACATTCAGCATGAAGATGTGCAGCTGATGTGGTCAGGGATCGTCAGGTCACTGGTGGTGGGCTTGCAGCAGAACAGCCTCTCTTAGCCAAAGAAGAATTCTTGGCAAACCTTGTGACACAGGACAGCTCCCAAGCATCTATCACCCAATATGTTGTAAACATGCATGCCACTCACTCTTCTCAAGAGGAGCATCCAGGTATGCTTATTTAGATCAGCATTAGAATACTGTTGCGTTCAGCGTGTTAAGATGTATATAGTTTTAAATGGGTGTCAGGTGTTTCATGGGGGGGGTTAGCTGCAGTTTTAAACTCATGTAGGGATAGTGAGCCACATACCTGTTAACATAGCAGCTACTGTAAAAGTGAGATATTTGGACATATTACCCCTGTTATACTGTAACATGTGATGCTATTGCCATTACTTCTCCCTCATATTTTTTCGGGACCATCAGGAATCAGAAAATGCCATGCTCCTGCTACTGGTAAGCACAAAACTGTTTTTGTCAGGGATGTAGATATAGTACTATGTATTCACTTAAGTGTCATCCCAGGTCTGCTGGCTGGAATGATGTACTGTCTGCATGACTGCCAACTCTACAGATATTGCCTTGTAGATGTGACCAGAGTGATTGACTTGACAGTATTATCAGGACATTACAGACTGCTATAACTGTCAACTGCATGGATTTTTTGCAGTATGTCAACAGTGTACATAATTTGGGTCTATATTAGATGATCAACCATCCACAACCGCGAACACCTAATGAGCGACACATAAAATGCCAAAGTACGAAAAGCGCGAAGGCCGAAAATATGGAAAATCGGAGTGCCGAACTTATTCCCGTGGCCAACAGGGTGATCGTGGGGAAGAGGAAATATATCCTTTTCCCCACTGTAGTGCGATCTCTGAGTTGGTATATAGGTTCATAGGTTCATAGGTTCATACTAGGCTATCTGCCCTAGGGCATTTATAAGCCTAGCCAGAGTGTGTGTGGCTTTCACCACCCCTTAGGATGAGAATACTATACCCATTAATTTGCTGTGCCTCTGTCCAGCAGTGATACAGAGATGATTCCCGGGGTAAACCTACGATCTCCCATCCACTCGTCAAGATTTCTCTTGAACAGAGTCAGTGAGGGGCTCTGCCTCACATGGACTGGGATTCTGTTCCATAGTGTAGGGAGTCTCTGGGTGATGAATCTGTCCCTCCAGCACGTCCTATTTATATCTGTGTTGAGGTTTAAGTCTCTTGCTCTCGTGGCTCTGGTGGATTTGGATTTTTTGAGGTGGAGCATGTCCATTAATTCCGGGTTGGACATGGCCTTGTATGTCAGGCACAGATCACCTCTGAGCAGATGGTATGCGACTGAATAGAGCTGGAGTTTCTTCAGTCGGGCATTGTATGACATATGTTTGAGCCCTTTTATCCTTTTGGTGAGGAACTTTTGGGGTCTTTCCAACTGCTGCAGGTGTCGGGTAAGGTACATTCCGAATGGGGCGTTGTACTCAATCATTGGTCTGATAAGTGAAGAGTACAGGGTACAATGACCTCTCCTGATCTGGATGTGAATCCCTTCATGATCAGGTGGGCAATGTAGAAGGTCTTCCTAACCACTTTGGCAATGTGAGTGTCAAAAGAGAGGTTACTGTCAACTTGGGTCCCCAGGTCCCTGATAACGTCTTCCGTGTTTAATGGATTACCACCTATGTGGTAATTAGGGGTTACCTTGTTTTTCCCAAAGGGTATGACTATACATTTTTGGCATTTAGCTTAAGGCCATGGCTCTGGCACCAGTTATCCATTTCTATGAGACCTTTCTGGAGGATGTCTGTGTCTGATGGAGTGTCAATTATGGTGCCCAGTTTGCAGTCATCTGCAAATTTTGTCAACCACAATCCCCTATGTTTGCCTGCACTTCAGAAAAATAAATGCCGAACAAGAGGGGCCCAGGACTGAGCCCTGTGGGACACCGTGACCGGCTTAGAGTCTGACATGGCACCAGCAACTCTAACCCTGTGTGTTCTGTCCTTGAGCCAGTTTGCAACCCATCTTGTGACATATGGGTTTACATCTAAGCTGGTGAGCTTTTCTATGATGCCCGAGTGGGGTATTGTGTTGAACGCTTTTGCTAGGTCAAGGTAGGCTGTGTGAACTGCCTTACCCTCATCAATGGCCTTAGTGACTGTTTCGAAAAAGTCGACCAAGTTCAAGAGGCAGGATCTGCCCTTGACAAAGCCAAATTGGGTAGGATCCAGTGTCTGTAGGTCCCCAATGTCTTTATTTATGAGTTCCATTATGATCCTCTCCATAGCTTTGCAGACAAGGCTCGTCAAGCTTATGGGGCGGTAATTTCCAGGATCCGTAGAAGCACCGCCTTTGTGGAGTGGGACCACAGTTGCCGTACGCCATTCTTTGGGTACGTATCCTGTAGTAAGGCTAAGATTAAACAGCAGCCTTATGTGTGGGTTTAGTTCCTCATTGAGTTCGTGTAGTACACATCCGGGGACACCGTCCGGTCCCATTGATGCTGTGTTTTTTGCTTTAGAGAGAGCAGCTCTCACCTGGGCATCTGAGATGTTTGGGAGGCTAGACTCTGGTGGGATAGATATTTCTCCTTTTGGTGGGGAGGGAGGGGAGAAATTTGCACTGAACCTGTCTGCCAGTATGTTGGCAATGTCTGTGGGTTCAGTGATTTTTTTATCATTTTGGACTAATTCTGAGCATATCTGGGAGTTTCCACCCAGGTTTCTAACATAGCTAAAGAAGGCTTTATGATTGTCTTTTGTGTCATTAGCGATTTTTCTCTCAAAGTTGGCCTTGGATGATTTTATGAGTGATCGTAGTTTTTTGCTAGTATTGATCAGAGATGCCTTCCCATTTAAGGATTTTGCTCTGTCATGTAGTAGCTTTCTCCTCTTGTTGTAGAGTTTGTTTATGGCTGGATTCCACCAGACCGGGCGCCTGCCTTTGGTGGAAAGGGTCTTGATTTTATTAGGGATTGCTTGATCCATACATTCCTGGAGGTGCTCTTAGAAGGCATTTGTAAGGGTTTCAGCAGCGTGGGTTGTGGTTTCCACTGGCTCGGGGGCCTTGAAGGATACCACTCCAGTCTTAAGAAGTGTGAAGTTTGCTTTTGAGAAGTTCTTCACTGTGGTCTTTTTTGCTGGGGGTGGAGGCGGGATGTGGATCTCCAGTGAGATTAATTTATGGTCTGATCTCACCAATGAGGGATATACTTCCGGTGTGGAGCATTTTGTCCCCATGTTTGTGATGATCAGGTCTAGTATATTTTCTCCTCTTGTGGGAATGGTGACTAGTTGTTCCATAGCATTTGAGTTTATGAACTCAAGGAACCTTTGGGCTAGGGTGTTGGGGCTTGAGTAATGTTCCCAGTCTATGTTTGGGTAGTTGAAGTCACCCAATATGATGGTGTTTGGAGAGACATTTATACTCTCCAGTGTCTTCAGGAAGGCTGTGTGGGTTTCCTGAGTTTGAGAAGGTGGTCTGTAGCATGTTACAAACTGTAGGGCAGTTTTACCTATGGTTAATTGCACCTGGATGGTCTCCGATGCTTCGCGTTGCCACTAACCTGGAGGTGTGGGTATCCTTTATGAATATGGATACTCCCTCCTTTTGTGGTTCGGTCCGGATTTTGGGGCGAACGCATGATATGAGGTATAACCTGATAGTGCTGGGGTGCTCTCAGGAGCCTTGAACCAGGTTTCAGTCACAGCACAAACATCCATATTCTCCATACTGAGGAGGGCTTGAGGGCGTGCATCTTGAGGTTTAGACTTCTGGCATTGAGCAGTATTACCCTTAGTTTTCTCCATTTTTGTTTTCTAGGGCGTAGGTTTATCATTTGAGCCTTGCCTAAAAAGGCACTATGGGGTGGCAAGAGCCTTTGCCAATATCCGGAAGCCCAGGGGTGACAGGTGCAAGCCATCCCTTGCGAAGCAGCGTGGCTTGTCAAGCATGTCATCCCAGGCAGACAGACATTGGATCCCCTTAGAATGACACCAGTAATTAAGCCAATTATTAAAGCTGATCATTTTGTCTCTGTATTATGGCATCATTCTTGGTGAGGGTAGGATACTGCTCAGGGTCAGGGTCATACCGGCCTGGGCTACATAATCTGAGAGCTCCTCTATGTCTCTTTTCATGTAGTCCAGGGAGGTACGTCTCAGGTCGTTCACACCGGCATGGACAATGACTGAGTCATACTTGTACTTGCTGTGGAGTGACCTGAGTGCTTGTGTTATGTGGTGGATTCTAGCGCCTGACAGGCAGCTAACTGTGATCTTTTCCTTGTTCAGTCTGGTGAGAGGGACGTCAGTGTGTCTGACTATGGAGTCACCTATAACAAGTGTGTCTGGCATTGTGTTTGGCCTTAAGGGCTGTGACTGTTTAGCACGCTGACTTTGAGAACTATGTGTTGCATGTCTTATGTCTTGAGGTGGCAGTTGCTTGGGTGTCTGCTTTGGAGGCCTCTGTAGTTTTGGTAGATTTTGATCAGTGCCTCCGAGTATGTCTTTGTGTGTTTATGTGTTTGTTTTGCAGTTGTGATAGTTCTATGTGAAACTGGGTTTGTGGTGTGCGTGGTTTCCTTCTCCTCCTGTCTGGTCTTGCCAGTCCTGAGTTGAGAGAGCTCAGCCTCCAGTTTGGCTATATAGTTGCATCTCTCACATGTATTTGTGTTTTGTGGGAGAAGGAGTGGGTTGTCTGTGTACATGAGGCAATTGTAACATTGCCTCAAGATGCCCAGATTCACCAGCTGAACAGGAGAGGATGCTAGCAACTGACCCTTGACATGCTAGAAAAAGTGAAAAAGTTTGCTGTGTAACTGAGTCAGAAGGGACCTATAGGGAAATGGGTATTCAAGGGGATTCTAGGCTAATGTAGTACTTTGTTTAGTATACAAGTACTTTACCTATATAAAAATGCTTTAGGAGCAAGTGCTGAGCTATTGAGATAGAGAATAGACTGTTTAGATTGCAAGTAGAGAAGTTCTAAGGGAAAAATTGAAGAGCAGACTTTATGAAGCCAGAAATAGTTTAACCTTGTTTAACCGGCGCTGCCCGATGGTGCTCTATGGGCAACTCTGCGCTAAATCACGCAAAAGCGGGCTAAAGTGGGCTTTATAGCAGGGGGTTGAAAAGACCTAGGAATTGACCCAAAATGGCCAATAGACTACAAGTTTCTGGCTGGAACCACTGCTCTAGGGACAAATAGGCTGCTCAGTGCTCCCCACTCCCACTGGTGAACAAAGAAGCTTCCCTTTATCCAAATAAGGATATGGAATAGCACAGGAACCAAGCCAAAGCCCAGAGATCAGCAAACTGAAGACTGGACTATTCTAGTTCAGTAAGGCGGGAAAACAAGATTTTTTTTTTTTTTTTTTGTTTTTTTCTTTTTTGCAGAAAACAGAAGAAAAACAGACAGTAAATGCTATAAATGCTTTTAAACGGCTAGCGCACTTGAGTGTGTTAGCCTACAAGTAAAATTAAGCAACAAATAACTTTTTTAAAAGTGCAAAACAGTTAATCAACACAAAAAACAGTTTAAATAGAATGCAGAGCTGTATAAACAGGCGAAAAAGCAGTCGCTAAGCAGTAAATAATCAAAAAGCCAGAAAAAAATACTTAAATCAGGAAAAAGTCACTCTTTTGCTCTCTGCTGCTTGTAGAACTCTGCAGTACACCACGAGGAACTGTGTTGAGTTGAATACAAGCGAAAAAGCGCGCTAAAGCGGGCTTTATTACAGGGGGCTGAAAAGAGCTAGGAATTGACCCAAAATGGCCAATAGACTACAAGTTTCTGGCTGGAACCACTCCTCTAGGGACAAATAGGCCGCTCAGTGCTCCCCACTCCCACTGGTGAACAAAAACGCTTCCTTTTATCCAAATAAGGATATGGAATAGCACAGGAACCAAGACAAAGCCCAGAGATCAGCAAACTCTGAAGACTGGACTATTCTAGTTCAGTAAGGCGGGAAAACAAGATTTTTTTTTTTTTTTTTCTTTTTGCAGAAAACAGAGGAAAAACAGACAGTAAATGCTATAAATGCTTTTAAGCGGCTAGCGCACTTGAGTGTGTTAGCCAACAGGTAAAATTAAGCAACAACTAACTTTTTAAAAGTGCAAAACAATCAACACAAAAACAGTTTAAATAGAATGCAGAGCTGTATAAACAGGCTAAAATGCAGTCGCTAAGCAGTAAATAATCAAAAAGCCAGAAAAAAATACTTAAATCAGTTATAGCAAATACAGTTATAACAAATGCTCTGAAACATACTGTATATTTCCAAAATGTTTGAGAAGGACAGTCAGAACACAAGAAGGTTCAGGTGAAAGAGAAAAAAAAAAGTTTTGTTTTACTTTTTGAAAGGGAAAAAGGAGGAACAGAAGGCCTTATCAAATGTTCTCTGTATTAAGCAGAATGAGCTAATGACACTAGACTGGGAGGTGTGTCACAGTAGGGGCGGGCAACTGCAAAGCCACCAAGTAAGACAGCAAGCACTAGAGACAAATGAAAGTTTTTAAACAGATAAGGATTTGTGAAGATACTGAATAGACAAAGTGCTTTATATATATTAAATTGTAAAAACAGTAATCTGTAAAAATAATCAAAAAAAAATCAAGATGATACTTATATTTTGTAGCTCAGCTGCAGTCACAACTTCTCTCGTAAGTAGGGGGGTGTGGGGGGTACAGGGAGGCTTGCCCCCCCTGCAAAAGTGTGATTAATGAAGTTTGTTTGTGTATGTTTTACTTACCTGTGTGGCCCTGTTGTTGTTTAAACTGCATTCGGCATTCCGTTTTATTATATTTAGGTCCTTCGCTTTTATAGGACAACAGCTACATCTGTTGAGAGTTAATGTGGCCGTACACAGTCACGGTCCTGTAGTGGCAGCATATCCAGCGCTCCAGAGGGGAGTGTACTGTCCACATTAAGATGTAACAGGGCATGGGCTTGTGGTCCTGGGTATTCCCATGGAGGACATGTTCCTAACAGACATCAGTCACCTTCAGGTAGTAGCAGAGCATCTGACCTTGGGTGTGGAAGTGCCAGTGCAACTCCTGGCAGAGCCAGTTCTCATGTTCAGGGGTGGAGATGATGAACTGTCAGCTCCATCATGCATGGTTCATAGCTGTCAAACATACAGACACATAGGGCTAGTACCAAGCTTGGCTGTGTTCATGAAGACACTCACACACCACTGTCACATTGAGGGCACCTACAGACACACATGCAACATTTCCATGGTCCATCTGGCCTGCTTCCCTTCCTGACTCACATACAGGCTTGCCAACCTATTGGGTCAGCCTAGACCTCCTGCACACCCATACAACACCCTGTGCAAGTGATGGCACCTATGCCACATCCTTATCATCTTTCTCATGGATGCAGGGAAATAAAGTTATACCTCTGATGCACAAAGTGACTATCTACATTAGTATAAATTTGTTTCATTCATTGTTGCTGTTGACGTGCTACTTGTACTGGTCATTTACAGATATTGTACTTTGTCATTTATAATGTGTATAGCATAATAATCTATGTACGTTATGATGGATGCTGTTGTAAGGGCTATGGAGTTACACAATGAAATGTGTCTCATGGAAATGTTTACTACTCACTTTCAGGATTGTGTTAGATACACCTATGTGTACATATCTACAATCAACCCTGTGACATCAGAGCACAGAACTGAATGTCAGCACAGAAGATAAATGTCATCAGAAAGATAACAATACAGTATTGGTTCATGGGTTCATAGGTTCATAGGTGTTTTCTGGACAAACAAACACAAGGTTTTTTTAAGCCTGGCTATGCATCTCAAATCTCTGACAAGGTCTGATACCCTTGATAAGTGCAATCAGGGTTTTTGGAGATGAAACATTTACAAGCAATGGCCTGAGAGATGAACCATTTATAGTTTCCCTGTGTCCATTAGAGACATAGGTCCCAAACCAGAGATGATTGTCCTGTTCCCCATCCAATTGTGTAATTTGCACTTGATTTGCATTAGGGTGGAACTCTGCTTCATGTGGATGGGGAGCCTGTTCCATGTAGGGTGTAGTCTCTGGGATACATACCTGTCTCTCCAGCACATCCTATTTATACCACAATCAAGGAGTAGGTCTGTAGAGTGGGTAATTCTGGTGCTACTTGTTTCTTAGATATGAAGGAGGTCCACAGTGGGGTCTGACAGTGCCCTGTGTGGCAGCCATTCATGTCCCCTCCAAAGGCCGTAGGACACAGAATACAGGGGTAGGGATTTGACGCTGACTGCAAAGGACATTTTATGTATACCCTGTATTTGTTTAGTGAGGAGCTTCTGTTGATATTCCAATTGTTGGATATGCCTGTTTAGGTACTTGCCAAAGTTGGCACCTCACTCAATGATAGGTCTGCTGAATGCCACATACAGTTGAAAAATTACTTCCTTGGACTTAAATGCCATACCTTTGTTTATAAGTTGTGCAACATAGAATGATTTTGCCAATACTGTAGACATGTGACAGTCAAAGGCTAAATTACTGTCTATGTGTGCCCTTAAGTTCTTGACTACTGGGTCAGCTGTTAGAGGTGTGCTGTCAATATGGTAGTTACCAGGAGTGGATGACTTTCCAAAGCACAGTATTGTGCATTTCTTGGCATTTAGTTTTACACCATGGCTCTGACACCAGCTGTATGTCTGTGTCAGCCCCTCCTGGAGAACATTTGTGTCAGTGTAAGATTCAACGACAGCTCCAAATTTGCAATCATCTGCAAATTTAGTCAGCCAGAGACCACTGACAGTGACCTTGACTTCAGACAGTCAAATGCCTAAAAGGAGAGTTCTGAGGAATGATTTGTGAGGGGAGCCCACTTGTGACTGGCCTCTTTGTAGAGGTGGAATCCCGAGTGCTAACTTCCAGGTCCTGTCTGTGAGCCACTTGGCTATTCACTGTCTGACATACTAATTTGTACCTAACCTCCTGAGTTTGTCAACAATGCCTGATGGAGGTATATTGTCACATGCCTTGTCAGGCCATGGTAGGCAGTGTGAACCATTTTTCCCTCATCCATTGGTTTGTTTATCTTCTCAAATAGGTTCAGCAGGTTGAGTCGGCTTGATCTGCCCTTGACAAAACCAAACTGGGTTGGGTCCAGTGTCTGTAGGTATACTGCACCTCTATTGATCATTTCCATGATAATTATTTTCATGGCTTTACATATCATGCTAGTGGGATTACTGGGTATGCAGTCCCCAGGGTCTGTAGATGGACTGCCTTTGTGCAGAGGGATGACTGTTGCTGTTTTCCATTCATGAGGCACAAAGCTTGTTTGGTGGCTACAGTGAAATAGTAATTCTAGAGACCCTGAAAAGTAATCTTTTATGCCATTTAGAAGGCATACAGAGATATTGTCTGAGACCATTGATGCAGTGTACTTGGCTTTATAGAGAGGACATTAAGGGGTACTTATATTTGATGGTATTTCCTGAGGGAAGGTTGAGGGTGAGAGAGAAGTAAAGTTGGGATTCAATTTATCATCCAGGAGATTTGCTATATCCTCTGCCTCGTTATAGGTGGTTCCATTTGCAATGAGATGTGCATACAATTGTGTCTTGCCTTTGAGGTTGCAGACATAGCTAAAGTATGCTTTGTGGTTTTCCTTGGTCTGGGATCCCAAATTTATCTCAAATATGGCTTTGGTAGACTTTATTTGTCCTCTGATTTTTTTTTTTTTTACTTTGATTAGAGTGCTTTTATCCTGATGTGTGCTGCACCTCCTAAGTTTTGGCATGAGTTTCTTCCTTCTGGTATACAGCCTATTGATTCTATGATTCCACTAGGGTGACTTGATTTTCAGTTAGCTCTGTACTTCTCCCTGATGGGTACAGCTGCCTCTATGCAGCTATTAACACACTCATACAGGGTTTCTGTGAACAGTTCTGCATAGGCTGCAGTGCTCTCAGTGTTTATGGGGGCTTGCGATTTGGCCAGTTTATCAAGTAATAGCTGGAGGTTAGCATTAGAGTAGTTCCTGAATATTCCAGGTCTAGCTGAGAGGCCATGTTTTATTTTTACTTCAAAGGAGACCAATTTGTGTTCAGACCTTACCAGGGAAGACAGTACAGTATGGGGTTGTGCATGACTCTCCCATATTGGTTAGGATCAAATCCAGTATGGTTGCAACCCTGGTTGGTGTACTGGCTAACTGGTCCAGGGAGTTTATGTTTACAATAGCCAGGAATCTTTGTGCCTATATGTTTATTGTCATATAGAATTCCCAGGTAATAGTGTGATAATGAAAGTTGCCCATGAATATGGTACTGGGTCAGATGGTTAGTGTTTCTAATAAGTTTACATACATGGTATGGTTGTCCTGGGTCATATAGGGGGGTGTATAGCTTGCAAGGCAGTAGTATTGGATTTTGCCTATTGTGAATTGTACCTGGGGTGCCTCAAGTGCATTGTCCTGTTTGACCAACCTTGAATTATCTTTAGTTTTGCTATACATAGAGAGACCTCCATCTTTAGTCCTTGCCTGTGAATTAGCTGGTCTAACTGTGTTGAAGGCATAATAACCTCGCACATTGTAGATTTAGGTCATGTGTCAGTGACCACACATATGTCTTCTGGGAACTCAAATAAGTATCTCTAAGTATAGTCTAGGGAGGTATGTCGCAGGTCATGTACTCCCGCATGGACTATGACTGAGTCATATAATAGGAAGTTACTAGGATAATGGCCTCAGGGCCCTTACAAGTCTAGCCAAGTTCTACCCTTATTTCCATGATCAGCACCAATTGCCTTGGTCCAAGAGGGAAACAGGTGGAACCCCCAGGGTGAATTTACGGTTGCACATCCAACCGTCCACATTGTGTCTGAAGAGGGCTAATGAGGTGCTCTGAGTGACATGAAGTAGGAGTCCATTCCAAAAGTGTGGTAACCTCTGGGAAGCAAATCTGACCCTCCAGCATGTTCTATCACTGTCACGTACAAGGTTAATGTCTTTAGAGTGAGTAACCCTTGTACCATTTGATTAGTGGATATGCAACATTACAATAAAGCATGATCAAAGACAGCATTATATGCAAGGTATAGATCGCCTCTGAGTAGTCTGTATGAAACAGAATGAAGTGACAGTGATTTCAGATCATCCAAATAGGATAGATGCTGATGACCTTGAATTATCCTTGTGAAGAACCTTTGTCGTCTCTCCAGTTGCTGCAGGCACTTAGAAATGTGCATACCAAAAGGTTGTTGTATTCCATTATTTGCCTGATGAGGGGAGAGTACAGAGAGGTTATATCTTCTGTCATTTTCTGTATGCAATGCCCTTACTTATGAGATGAGCAGTATAGAACACCCTTCTTACCACTGTGGAGACATGCTGATGAAAGATAAGGTTACTGATGACCTGTGTGCCCAGGTCTTTCATATGTGAGTGCATACTTAGGCTTTTGTTATTGATGTGTTAGCTAGCAGGAACATTGCACATATCTGAGGAATGATAATACATTTTTTTGCATTAAGGCTAAGGCCATGACTCTGGCATCAATCATTTGTGTGTGTAAGACCCTCTTGTATGATCTTGACATCGTTTGGAGAGTCTATGGCCACCTCACAGTTTGCAGTCATCAGCAAACTTTGTCTGCCACAGACCTTTAGTTTTTGCTTGTACTTTGGAGAATAAGGTTCCAAGCAGTAGAGGTGCCAGGATAGACCCCTGTGGAGCACCACTTGTTGCAGGTCTGTTGTTGGAAGTGGATTCCCCTATTTTGACTATTTGGGTTCTATCAGTGAGCAACCTATCTAACAATATAATGGTTGATACATAGTTGGGTGAGTTTGTCAAGGATGCCTGAGTGGGGGATAGTGTCAAGCACATTGGCTAAGTCTAGATAGGCTGTGTGCAAAGATTTCCCCTTGTCCAGGGCCTTGGTGACTGTCTTGAAGAAGTCCACCAGGTTTAAAAGGCATTATCTCACTTTGACAAATCCAAGCTGAGTAGTATCAAGTGTTTGGAGTTTACCTATATCTTTGTTGATAAGGTCCATGATGATTCACTGCATGGCCTTGCAGATAAGGCTAGTCAGGCTAATAGGTCTATATTTCGTGGAGTCAGTGGAAGCACCACCTTTGTGCAAGTGAATAATAATGGCCATTTTCCATTCACCTGGGATGAAACCAGTGATTAGACTATGATTGAACAGAGTACCCAATGGTGTTGCAAATTCTTGATGGAGCCCATGTAGGATGCAGCCTGGGATGTTATCAGAGCCCATAAATGCTCTGCTTTTGGCTATAGAGATGGCGTTTACGACTTGCTCTTTAGAGATACAATGTATGGGACAGGTGGTAGGGATGTCATGGGGTACATGTGGCAGGGACTGGGGAGTGAAGTTTTCACAAAACCTGTCACCTATCAGGTTAGCTATATTCACAGGCTCAGTATATATGTTATCATTAATTACCAGTTTGGCACACATCTGGGCCTGTCCTTAAAGGTAATGGATGTAACTAAAGAATGCCTTATGGTTGTCTTTAATTGAGGAATCTAATTTGAATTCATAGTTTGCCTTTGAGGACCTCACAAGAAGTCTTATTGGCTTGTTTAAGCTGAGCAGAGAGTGTTTCCAATTTAGGACTCACTCCCTCTTACACTTAGACAAGAATTTCTTCCTCTTATTGTAAAGTCTGTTAATGGCAGTTATCCAACAGGCAGGTTTGCTATTCCTTGTGGAGTTTGTTTTGGTCCTATCAAGTACGGCTGAGTCAGTGCAGTTAAGCAGGTGTTTGTACAAAGCATTAATGTAGAACTTGGCATAGTTGCCAGCTCCATCTGATGGGTGAGGTGCAGTACAGCTATTTATAACATCCTGTAAGAGGTTATCATCTGCTTTGGAGACGTTTTTAAGTTTAGTTTCTGATGGGGGGTGGCAGGTGTGATAGTTACTTTGAATGAGACTGATTTGTGGTCAGATATCACTAGGGAAGATCTCATAGTGGGGGTGTTACAGTGACCCCCCCCCATATTGGTAAGCACCAGATCAAGAATGTTGACATCCCTTGTAGGGGTGTCAACCAGCAAGGCCAGTGTACTGGAGTTAAGAAGTCGAGGAACCAATAGGAAAGTCAGTTACAGCACAAGTAATTTACCCAGTCAATGGATGGTAAGTTAAAGTTGTCCAAACCAGGGTGTTTGGACTTATCATGATAGAGTCAAGTAGCTCCAAATAGGCAGAGTGGGTGTCCTGATTCATAGATGGGGTCATGTAGCTGGCAATGACTTGAATAAGTGTCCTACCAACAGTTAATTGCTTCTGAAGTATCTCCAGGGAATCCTACTGTTTAACCAATCTGGAGATGTATTTATCTGTAATGAATATCGATACACCACCTCCTTTAGTTTTCATGCCTTCAGTCTGTGGTCTGAACACGTGGAAGGAGGTATAACCCAATATGGTTAGGGTGCTCTGCACAGCTATGAACATGGTCTTTGTGACTGCATAAGTAAGTGTGTAAGTCTTCCAAGGTGAGGACTGCTTCCAGTGAGTGCAGTTTCATGTTAACACTCCTATCATTTTTAGCAGTATAACCTTGAGGTTTCTTGTAGATGTTTTTTCAGGTTGTTTTATATGGATTTTTCACATCTGAAATTTTGTCCTTGAGACACAGTATAAAAAAGGCACTATGGGGGTGGCAAGAGCCTTGGCCAGTAGCCGAGATCCCGAGGGTGACAGATTAAGACCATCTCTGGCAAAGCATTGAGGTCTGTCGATCATGTCATCCCAGGCTGACAGATACTGTATCCCTTTAGAATGACACCAGAAACTAACGTAATTATGGAGGTCAATCATTTTCTGTTTGTATTGAGGCATCATCCTAGGTGAAGGTAAAATCCTGCTTAAGGCTAAGGACATACCTGCTTGATACACATTGTCCAAGAGTTCAGTCATGTCTCTCTTCATATAGTGCAGAGAGGTACATCTCAAGTCATTCACACCAACATGGACTATGACAGAGTCACAACAGTACCTGTTTTTGGGATACATGAGTGCATGTGTGATATGATGGATCCTGGCACCTGAAAGGCAGCTGATGGTGGCTTTCTCCTTATCCAGCTTGGTGAGAGGGGCACCTGTGTGTCTCACAATAGAATCACCTATGACAAATATGTTTCTTTTAGTGTTCTGCCTTAAGGGCTTGACAGATGAGACACTGGTGTGAGAACTGTTATGTGTGTTGTGCTCTGCAGTGGTCGTATTATGTGTAGCATGATTATGTTTGTGTTTGGGAGGTCTCTGGTGTTTATGTATGTTTCTGGTGAGGACCTCCTCTGCATATGTAGGAATGTCTGATGTGGTTTTAGGTGAAGTGGGAGGTGAGCTGTGCATGGTGACAACCTATTCATTGTCATATGTAGTGACTGGTGTGTGACAGAGCATGTATTCCAGGCTGATAATATAGTTGCATCTCTGACATGTTGAGTTTGTGTTACTTGTGGACCAATGACATCAGTGTGTACATAATGTGATGGATCCTAGCCCCTGATAAGCAAGTGACTGTACCTTTCTCCTTAATCATCTTGGTAAGAGGGACATCAGTGTATCTCACAATGGAATCTGGAATGACTAGAATGTTGGATTGTGTGGTGGCTTGCCTTATGGGCTTATAAGCTGAATGTCCGAGGCATGTAGCTCTATGTGCTGATATGTGTGTTGTTTTTACAGAGCGCGTTTGGAGCTGCTGAGGATATTTGTTATCTGCATTTTGTCTATGAGGTCCTTGTGATTTATGAAGCTTACTTTTCAGTACCTCAGCATATGCCTGCTTTGAATTGTGTGTGATGGGTACGGTGTGTGTACTACTGACTATCTTACTGACATTAGGAGTACTGTCATATGAGAGCTTTGCCTCCAATGGCATTGTGTAAATACATCTCTCACATACCATATCAGTTTGTTTGAGAATGAACTGGTTGTTGGTAAACATGAGGCAATTTCTACATTGCCTCAGGATGCCCATATCCAGCAAGATGGTAACAGTTACAGTGGGAAAGTTCATATCCATGGTAACAGACCCTTTTTTATCGATTAAACAGTTGTGTTGAGAATATCAATTAATGTCGTGAGTATCTGTCTTGCAACTATGGAGACAATGCTTGTCACTGCAGGCTAGTTGTCCTATGTTCAATTCAGTATTGGAGTAAATTTCATCATGCTTTCCCCAGGAGAAATATCACTCAAGGTGTCTGAGTCTGTACAGAGCAATGCCAAACCTGGATGGGAACCTGATATGTACACCCTGAAAAGTTATGTATGGAGCATTAGGCAGTTATTCTGAAGTTAGAAACAAATCAATTACCTTGTGAAGAATTCTGAAAAGAGGGAAGTAGCATGAATGGCTACTGCCTGGCTGCTACTACTACTGCTGGTGTCACCATGGCCACACTCTGCTAAGATACAATGCTTATTTCCTTTCCTCTCACCAGAAGCAAAACTTTAGCACTAATCTTAATATAAGATCCACACACTTGTCCCAGATGATGCAAGGGCCTGTAGGCTTGTTGTAGCCTTTTCTGGGTAGATGCCTTGAATATTAATAATTAAACACTGTGGTTCCCTGGAGACACTTCAGGTGCAATTAACTGTTTGTACGGCACCTATTCAAGTCATTGCTAGCTACAGGACCCCTCCATGAATCAGGACACCCACTCTGCTTATTTGTATTTACTTGATTCTATCAAAACACATCTGAAAACCATGTATGTTTTTATGTTTTTACTGACTTTAACTACCCATCCATTGACTAGGTAAATTACTTGTGCTCAAACTCATTTGCCCAATGGTTCCCTGACTTCACTAACTGCAATCCCCTGGACCAGCAGGTTAACAGCCCCACAAAAGGAGCCAACATCCTGGATCTGATGCTTATCAATATGGAAGACCACTTTAGCACCCCCACTGTGAGGTCCGTCCTAGTGAGATCTGACCACAAATTAGTCTCATTCAAAGTAACTACCACACCTGCCCCCCCCCCCCCTTCAGCAGCAACTAAACTAAAAAACTTCTCCAAAGTAGATTATAACCTCTTACAGGATGGTATAAATAGCTTCACTACACCTTCTCTCTCAGATGAAACTGACAACTTTGCCAAGCCCTACACCAGTGCTTTATACAAACATTTGTATAACTGTATTGACTCTGTCATACCTGATAGGACCAAAACAAGCTCCTCAAGGAAGGGCAAACCTGCCTGGTGGACAACTGCCTTTAACATGCTTTACAATAAGAGGAAGAAAAATGCTGTCTAAGAGTAAGAGGGACCTAGCCCTCCTAAACTGGAAACAATCCCTCCTCGGCTTAAACCAGCAAATAAGACATATTGTGAAATCCTCCATACAAAATATGAGTCCAGATTAGCTTCCTCAACAAAGGACAACCACAAGGCATTCCACAGTTACATCTGTAACCTACAAGGAAAGGGCCAGATTTGTGCCAAACTGGTAGTTAATGATACTACATATACTGAGCCTGTGGACATAGCTAACCTGTTCTCCAACAGGCTCTATGAAAAATTCACTCCCCTGTCCCCACCACATGTATCCCATGACATCCCTACCACCTCTCCCCTACCTTGTATCTCTAAAGAACAGGTCGTAAATGCCCTCTCTATGCACAAAAACACAGCATATATGGGACCTGATAACATCCAGGCTGCATCCTACATGGGTTCAAACATGAATTAGCAACACCATTGGGTACTCTTTTCAATCATCATCTAAGTACTGGCTTTGTAATAATTGAATGGAAAACAGCCTACGTTATTCCCTTGCACAAAGGTGGTGCATCCACTGACCCAGGGAACTCTAGACCTATTAGCCTGACTAGCATTATCTGAAAAGCCATTGAGCAAATCATAATGGACCTTATCAGCAAAGATATAGGTAATCTCCAACCACTTGACCCTACTCAGTTTGGATTTGGCAAAGGGAGATCATGCCTGCTAAACCTGGTGGACTTCTTTGAGAGAGTCACAAAGGCCTTGGATGAGGGGAAATCTGTGCATATAGTCAACTTGGACATAGCCAGGGCATTTGAGATTATCCCCCACTCAGGTATCACTGACAAACTCACCCAACTAGACATCAACCTGTATATCATTAGATGGGTAGTTAACTAGCTCACTGATAGAACTCATATAGTCAAAATAGGGGAATCCACCTCCAACAGCAGACCTGTAAACAGTGGTGTTCCACAGGGTTCAGTCCTGAGACCTCTACTGTTTGGAATCTATTTCTATGAAGTACAAGCATAAACTAAAGGTCTGTAGCTGACAAAGTTTGCTGATGACTGCAAACTGGGAACAGTCATAGAATCTCTAAATTATGTCAACATCCTACAGGAGGGTCTTACACAAACATATGATTGGTGCCAAAGTCATGGCCTTAAACTCAGTGCAACAAAATTTATTATCATTCCTTTCAGTAAAAGCAATGTTCCTGCTAACTACCACATCAATAGCAGCACCGTAAGTAAGACCTGGGTACACAGGTTAACATCTACCTTACCTTTGACCACCATGTCTCCACAGTGGTAAGAAGAGCATTCTATCTTGCTCATATCATA
>NC_056727.1:373995242-374065242 GCF_019279795.1 Protopterus annectens | reverse complement strand
CAGAATCAGATTATGTAGCATAGCACATACTGTTAATATCTGTGCACATGTGGCTGGACTATACTGCAGGGCTCCACCAGATATATCAAAGCACAGGAACTGTGACTTCAGCAGCCCAAACACAAACTCTATGATGTTCCTAGTTTGTGTATGTGCCTCATTATGGCATTCTTCCATGGGTGTGTATTTCTGATTAGTGCCATCATCCACAGTTCCAGGCCATAGCTAGCATCCACCATTAAATGGCCCTGTGGGATGTCCCCATCTAGCAAACATCTGGTACAGCTCTGATGTGTGCCAGATTTGGGAGTCATGATAACTGCCAGGGTTGCCAGCACACACAGTCATGATAATCCACTAGGCATTGCACATGACTTGGTAGTTGATGGAGTAGTATTCTTTGTGGTTAATGTAGAGTCTACCCTACTCACAAGGTGGTGCCTTGATGTGTACATAAGTGCAATCTATGGCACCCAGTACTTCAGGGTAGTGTGCTACCTGGTAGTAGTGTTGCATATTTCTGGCTCTCACCTTAGGAGAAAGGGGAGAAGATATGTGCTCACTGGCATGTGAGATCATAGCATCCATGAATGGTGGAGTATCCAAGATGCAGATGCCTGTGACACCCCCATCAAGTCCCCAGTTGGTCTTTGAAAAGTACCTGTAGCTAGTATCTTAAGGGCTAAACATACCTTAATTTCCACTGGGATGGGTTCCCCTCTGTTAGCTGTGGCTCAGAGTAAAGGGTAGCTGAGCTCAGTGAATTCTTGTAGTATGTGCCTGGCCACCCTGTAGCACTCTATAATCTCCAGCTCGTATAACTCCTTGAAGGTTACTCTGGGCCTGAACATTCTTCTCCTCCTCAGCCTAAGCCTATTGTCAGCAGCACCAGCAGCATTGACTTCAGCATCTAGCACATACAGATGTATAATAGCTGCAGCAGCCCCTAGCATTATCTCAGTTAAAATTTCCAAGTCTGTACTCCAATGGTTCAGAGTATTGAAGGAAAATCAGAATGTAGGGCATATGCATACTTTATACAGTTCTGGAGTAGGTCCAACATATGGGATTGGCTAATTATGATGACGTTCACCAGCTTAGGATATAATTGACATGATTTAAAGGCTCTACTTTATTGCATGATGCATTACTATGCACAGCATCATGCAGCATAGCTTATACAAAACTATATATTATTGACTGAATATATCTGGTTTTCATTCATAGCTGGTTACACTTTGTCTGTGATGTGGGAGGTCCTGCCATGTGAACACAGTAAGCTACACCCAAACCATTTGCAGCAAGCAGTGCTGCACAAACACATGCACTAAGCACAGAAATAATAAAAGTAACATGACACATCCCCCTGATGTTATCCACATCCAGTGGGAATATAAACACCATGTAGGAGCCTACTTGATGTGGATATGTGGACACGATTGCTTCCCTTAACAGTTCAACAAATCCAGGCCATTTACCCATCATTTAAATAATATTCATGCTGACCGCCTGGAAACTACACTTTTCATAGCCAAGTAAGCTGAGTAACAGCATGAATGCACCATTTTACAAACCTAGCACAAGGTCTTACAGTACATTTGTCTGAAGTACATTATAAGTGTTATTTTACATTTTTTTTTATTTTCATGTCAAGCATGTTTGCGCAATGTGGAGCATAGTGCAAATATGCAGAAATTATTAAAAAAATATATTAATTTCATAGAATCCCTATTGTTTTCAGACATCCACAATGTATGCTTTGCACATTTATGTATGTAATCTTACCTTTTCAGGGGAATTTTTCTCCATATTTGTGAAATTTTATATCCCCTTCTATCAGTGTAGACTCCTGTACATGGAAAATTTCAGCATATACTACTGACACGGACACACCGAGTCTACACAGATGCATTATGTCTTGTTGGATCATGACACCTAGCTAATTTGCATGAAATTCAGCTTCTTAAGCCAAAATTTGCATTGCACAGAAGTTTCCCTGTTTGTGCATGCTTAAGCGCCGCTACACAAAGTTTACTTAATCTAAAACTGTTCGCACCCATGTACACATTGTGGTGGGATGCGGACATGGTAAACAATTTTGTGCTAGCTTTATTGAATTCCACATAAAGGATTTAATTATTAACTTCTATTAGGTTGGACCCATCAAATGTTTTGTGGAGGCATCTTATTATGATGTTATACCTTCAGTTACATACCTCTAGATAGATGTTTGCTTTTCTATACAGAAAAAAATAAACTTTTGGTGTTTTTCAGACCTTGAGTATGAGTACAGCATTCTAAGTCTTTCCGCATAATCGGAGATCCTTTTTTTCTTAAATCATCAGTTATTTTCTGTTTGTTGTTCTATAGGTAGTTTAATTAAGAAAACTCTGCAGTCATCCTTTCAATGGCCGGTTGCATGGATGCCGAAACTTCAGATTAATAATATGATCTGATTTTTTACTAAAATGGATTTTTCTCTTTCTCTAAAATTTTGATACATTTAGGTGTAATATCCTTCCCATGTGAAGGCAAGGCAGAGAACCTTGATTCCATTCATGGGAAGTCCATTCCTTCCATTTGACTTACATATGAATGGAGACCAGAACACCAAAAGAAATGGTCAGAATAATACAGAACTACATTAGGACATCTAAGTAAATGCAAGCAGGAAATATGTGTGCCCCAGAAGTATCAAAAATGTATTGATACCATATTAATATAACATAAATAAAAATATAGAACACATTTAAAATTAACTATAATTACTTAAAGTAAAATCAAAGTACTGCCTGTGGAGATGCCATTTGCTCCCATCAGTAATATTAATATCAAACAAAAGCAGAACTGAAAATCTGATGATTTGCTTATAGAAGTGACAAATGAGCTATCTTTCTGAATATTTGTAAGTGTCTGTATAACTAAATCCTCCATAACAAGCAATGCCCTAGAGTAATCAATTCTAAAAGATTAAGTTCCAGACAGAGCATTGAGAGACTGGCTTCTATGAGAACTCTGTAAAGAATAAGTTAAAGCAGCTATTATTGTGTTGTTTAACTGAAAATTCAATAAATATATGCCTCGGCTGAAAAAAGCCAAATATATTATGATACTGCATGATACTGCTGCATGTGTCACAACTGTTACATTTAATCAATGTGTACTGCAGTGAACATAATGTGCTTTACTGTAAAATTCCTTAATTACAGTCAAAATTCTTCTGCAGGCCTCGCACATTGCTGTACACCCATCATCATCTTAAACCTGAAATGTCAATGCCACGAGTTAATGCTATAAGAAGACAGTTTGCCGAGTTACTACCTGTCCCACTTCCTGAATGAATAATATGAAATGGGAATTCATATACTGCAGCAGTATCCTATGAGACATAATGTATCATGGCAGCCAACTGATCTTTCTTTGAAGCATCTGGAGTTATATTTGCACAATTTGAGAAATATATGGACTGCCTGACTTTTGCAGTGTACATGATAATGTAATTTTGACTTTGAGCAGGTAAAACACTTTAGTAACTGTTTCTGTTTTTAAACTCTTTAAACAGTATTAATGGCTCCAGATGATTCTCTAGGATCAACCTAGTTATGCTACTCTGTCAATATTTGTATGTTCATACTCACATTAATAACTGCAGTAGCATCCTTCATACAACCTATTGCAAGATATCCATGTTTAATGTAGCTACCAATGATACTTCACCCTGTCTAGTACAGCAGGCAAGCTAATATTTAGATACCCATCAATGCAAATTCATATTTCATTAAATATCTCAACAATCAAACAACACAGGTTTAAAGGTTCATACATAAACACTGGGCTAGCTGCCATTGCAGGCTATTTTAAGCCTAACTAATTTACCTTTTTGTCTTCAAAATAACACATCCCATTTGGTTATAGATTAGCTTTCCCAGTCCCATGTTGGATAATTATATATTACTCCTAATAAGAATAACTAATAACTGGGATCATACCATGGATAAATTGAGGGGTCATGGACAGAATTGTCTCCAACTGTTGAACACAACTATTACTGAGAGTTTGTGCGCAGCCTAAATGTTTGCTGATGTGTATTATGTTGTTTACAAAATATGACAAAATTAACTTGTTTCATGTGACATAAAATTCAGTTTAACATACTGAACTTCATGAACGCAAAACCAAGCTGGAGTTTATGCTGTGCAGTTCTGGTATTCATATTTCTACAAGTATGAGCAACTGTTTGTAGTGCACAGTGAGTTTATAGCTTGATTTTGGCAAATGGTTCAGGATTCAGTGACTTGATATTAGAAAGCAGATTTTCAAGCTTCCGTTACTGTGGAGGCAATGAGTTAATTGCCAAAGGAGGCAATAAATTAAAGACTAGACTGCATAAACATGCAGTTTCCTAACTTCTCCATATCTAGCTTGGTGGATATGGACATCTTGAGAAAACATAGCAATTGTCTCGTGTTTACCGACAACTATGTAATCCTTAAAAAACTCACACAGTATGTGAGAAGTGTACTTGCACAATAATAATGGAGGCTAAAGTCTTGCATACAAGCAAACATCTGGTTGTCAAACCATGCACACAATACCCAACTCACACTGCACACAACACACACATACAGAATAACATATGCTGGGGCATTTAAAAGCAATCTTCTTAAACAATGACAACTTACCTTGTAATGTCACATTGTCTGCCATCATACGAGTCATCGAGGTAGGTGTAATGAGGCATAGTACCTTTTAAGGGAGTGCTATGTCTCACTTGGCAGATCTGTCAACAGGCATGGCAAATCTCCCTCCCAAATCCTCACCTCAATGTCAGATGGTGGCCTTATAGCTTCACTCCCCCCTTGTTTCCCCCATTCCTGTTGAGTGGCCTCAGCTCTCCTCAAGTGGATCCAGGTTTGACCGGTGGCCAGATCAAGGGGTATGTGGTTTGTAAAGATGAGTTAAATGAATTTGTCACCAGGTCCAAGATAGCTTGGAATACACACTTGATTTCTATAGTGGCCAGCAGAACAGGCTGGGTTATGCCTATCGGCTTGAGTTAATGGTTTAATGGTTATTAGTTTATATGTTGCATCTGAATTATTGTGGCATCCTTAATGGTTGTCAATGGGTATTATTTAATAAAAGGTTTCAAAGTCAGTGTGGTGTGGTTTCTGACTTGGCTCAGTGAACAATAAAGATTGCCTAGACTGTCTTTTGGCAAAACTATGGCTCAGCAAACCCAAAGACACTCATAAAAAAACAACACTTAATGCCTCCATACAGTTAGACTCCATGGAGCCTGTAAGACTAAGCTCCTAAAGCAGACAAACATACTTCCTAGGACTCTCATCATAGTACAACCCATCATAAGACATAATGATGCCTCTCTAACCAAGCTGAACAATGAGAAGATAACAGTTAGTTGCTTATATGCAGCCAGGATCTGCCAAATCATGCAGACACTCAAGTTATTACACCACAGGTGCCAGTACCTGAGATATATATCACTGGACTATATGAAGAGAGACATTATAGAGCTCTCAGGCTATGTGTCTCAGGCTGCTAGGAGCCTGGCATTGAGCTGCATATTACCATCACTGAGGATAATGCTACAATATGAGCAAAAGCTAACTGATTTTATTAACTTGCTGCCTTTCTGGTGACATTCTAAGGGGAGCCAATATTTTTCAGCTTGGGGAGACATGGTTAACTGACCACATTGCTTTGCCATGGATGATCTACACTTGTCCCCTCTAACCTTTTGAATACTGGCTAAAACATTGTCCACCTCCATAGTGTCTTTTTTAGGCAATGACAAATTGAAAAACTTACCGACAGAGCAAAATCAACCTAACTGAATCTCAAGGTGTTACTAGTCAGGGCCAGGAGCATAAATAAAAAAAAAATACACTCAGTCCAAGCTCTCCTCACACTTGAGAGCATAACATCTGTGCAATTTCTGAGACATGGTTTAAAGCAGCAAAAGTACCCAAACATCGCTATGTTTCAGTGCATTCCACACTTTTAGATAAGTAGCTGTGCAAACAAGGGCTAAAGATGGAGGTGTCTCCATGTACATCTGTAACTAGCATACCTATATGTTAGTTAAAGAGGATGACTTGCTGGAGTTCCTCCATGTACAGATCACCACAGACAAAAACTTGTACCATATCCTAGTCAGCTGCAGACCAGTCTCTATGTACCAAGAAACCCACAATGCATAGTTGGACCTTCTAAAAACACTTGTCATCCAACCTAGCTCCCTACTCATGGGAGACTTTAATTACCTATCTATAGAATGGGAATCCTACACAGCCTCAAATCTACAGGCTCAGATATCCCTGGACTTCATAAATACAAATGCATTTGATCGAATGGTAAATATGCCCACTAGAGGCTCCAACACACTGGAACTCTTATGCACAAATATGGGAGAATGCTGCCCTTGTCTCATCATCCATTGTAAGGTCCAGTGGGAGCATGTCTTGTCATTAAATGCAATTTCAGTGACTGCAAAAAGACTGACTGCTGTTCACTGAAATTGCTCTTGCTGATAGTGGAGTTTTCCTCCTCTGTTGTGCGATGACAGAGCTGTTGTATATACATATATATATATATATATATATATATATATATATATATATATATATATATATATATATACATACACACACAAACACACACACACATATATAAATATATATATATATATATATATATATATATGGTTCTATCTGACTACGTCGACAAGTCAGAACGCCGACAGCGAGAACACCGACGCCAGAAGATCGAAAACGGAGAAGACCGACGGATCAAAACCCCGACGCTGAGAACATCGACATGGGAAAAGGCTGTGGATGTATGCGGTAGTGACGGACGGTAGGGTGCGAGTAAGGTAAGTGTGCGACTGTGATAGTTTGTGGGTTGGGGGCGGGTTAAGTGAGTTAGGGTTAGGGCGCGGGCTAGGTAAGTGTGCGACTGTGATAGTTTGTGGGTTAGGGGTTAAGTGAGTTAGGGTTAGGCGCGGGCTAGGTAAGTGTGCGACTGTGATAGTTTGTGGGTTAGGGCGGTTAAGTGAGTTAGGGTTAGGCGGCTAGGTAAGTGTGCGACTGTGATAGTTTGTGGGTTAGGGGCGGTTAAGTGAGTTAGGGTTAGGCGGGTTAGGTGAGTGTGCGATAGTGGCGGACCTTAGGGTTAGGGTTTGGGTTAAGGTTGTAGGTAGTTGTGTATGTGAGGTTTAGTGTTGGTTTGTAAGGATTTTGGTGTGCTTGTGTTGTGTGTGTGCTTTTGGACCGGGATTTGTTTTGTTTGTTGCTTGTCGGGATTATGGTGTGTCGGGCATGTGAGGTTTCGTGTTTGTGAAATGTCGGTTATGTGGTGTCGGTGATTTCGTTTTCGGCTTTTTGACTTGTCGACGTTGTAAGATAGATCCATATATATATATATATATATATATATATATATATATATATATATATATATATATATATATATATATATATACATGCACATATCGCTCTCTCTCTCTCTCTCTATATATATATATATATATATATATATATATATATATATATATATATATATATATATATATATATATATTTATATATATATATATATATGTATGTATATGTTTATGTATGGATACAAGTCAGGGGTGGGTGGGTGGTATCCCCCCCAGATGGGTTGGGCAAAAACAAAATTATTGAGTTGTTTGTTGAAGGTGTTTTTTGTATATTTTTCTTTTTTTTTCCATTTGCCAAAATTATCTTAGATGACTCAACATGAAACCAGGTCTGACCATAAAGCTGTCTCCTTCAAAATTAGAAACAGCTCCATAAGCCCAGTAAAACCAATAACAGTTAGGAACTATTCCAAGACAAACTACATTTTATTAAATGGCAGTTTCTCAAAATTCAGTGCCCTTCCAAACTCCGAGAACACAGCAGCCTACACTGAATTGCTCTCAGAACTTTGTATAATGATGTCAATGGCTGCATAGACTCTGCTGTACCTACCAGAAGGAAGCCCAGCACTAGCTCCAAAAATAAACAACCTTGGTGGCATCCCAAATTAAAAAAAGATATACAACAAAAGGAAAAAAGCATGGCAAAAATCAGGAAAAGTAATTCCCATAAAGATAGAAACTCTCTTATCAAACTAAATATGCAACTAAGAGGACGAATTAGGTCAAACAAAGCCAACTTTGAGGTTAAAGATAAACATAAGGCCTTCTACAGCTATGTCAGAAACCTCAAGGACAGCACAAGCAATGGTACCACATTTACCCACATTTACTGAGCCTGGTGATACAGTGAACTTGTTAGTGGACAAATGCACTTCCAACTTTTCCTCCATCTCACCTCCAACCATCCCCGAGAAATACCCTCAAACATAACCCCTTCAGCTATAACTAGTGAACATGTACTGGCTGCACTTGTTAAAGTCAAGAACACAGCTTCAATGTGCCCTGATAACATCTAAAATATGACTTATTTGGACGTTTGGTGTCACCATTTAACTATAATCGTAAAACAGGCTTTATGCCATGAGAATGGAGGACTTTGACAGTCATCCTCCTTCATAACAGGATGAGCTTCAAAATATCCTGGAAACTATAGACCCATTAGTCTGACTAGTATTATTTGCAAAGCCATGAAAAGAATTATCATGGAAATTATCGCAAGGACATAGGAGACCTCCAGACACTAGCTCCATCTCAGTTTAGCTTTGTCAAAGAAAGGTCATGCTTACTCAACCTGACAGATTTATTTGAAATGGTCACTAAGGCAATTGATGAGTGCAGAGTGGTGCATACTGCCTACCTAGATCTGGTTAATGCATTTGATAACTTACTCCATTAGGGCATTGTCAACAAACTTACGGAACAAGCCATAAACCCTTTTATAAAAATACTGATAGCTAGCTGTTGCATGGATAGGATCCAAGAGGTTAGAATTAGTGAGGCAACCTCTACAAAGAGGCCGGTCACCAGTGGAGTCCGTTAGGGCTCTGTCACCAGGCCTACTCCTCTTTGACATCTATCTCTTGGAGGTCAACGCCAAGTGCACAGATGATTGCAAACTTGGAGCAGTCATTGAATCCCCTCAAGATGAGAACATCCGTCAGGAAGGTCTAACATAAACAAACGCTTGTTTCTAAAACTGTGGCTAAAACTTCAGTACCAAAAAATGCATTATAGTACCTTTTAGAAAGTCAGCCATTCCAGGTAACTATGTCATCAGTAAACCACCCCTAAAAGTGTCTCAGTCTATATCCAGAGGAAGCTAAAATCAAGGCTGGTAAAGCAGCACGATGCACTAGAGCTTGTTCATGTCCAAATAATCATCAGAAAGGTCCCATATCATATATTAGGTAGCTATAGAACTCCCTCTATGAGAAAAGAAAGCCACATCTCCTATCTACAAGAGCTAGAATCACTCAGTATTAAATTAAATACCATCTTCTGGATGATATTAAGTATCCAACTATAGACTGGACTGGAAATTCTACATCATCACTAGTGTACAAGAGCAGAGATTCCCAGACTTTGTCAATGCAAATGCCCTGGAACAATTAACCAGAGTACCCACTATAGGGAATAACAACTTGACAACTTGTATCTTGTCCTTACTAATATGAGAGCATCTTGCACCATCCCTTGAGTATCTTCATCACTTGTTAGATATCACCATAAAGTAGTCACCTATGAAATAAAGCTGAAATTGGAGATTTCTTCCTCCCAAAGTAGCTTTAGAAATTTCTTTAAGACAAAGTACCTACTCCTAAATGATACATTGGCAATCTACAAATCCCCACAAACTCAGTTAACTCCACTGAATATCCAGAGATGTATACCAACACACTATACCAACATGTAAAGAGCTCCATAGATGCACCTGTAATCCACAGGAACAAGTGCAGGGCAAACTCCAGAAACAAACCCACATGGTGGAACCATAATATCAACAAGTTTTATAATAAAAGGAAAAGAATTTTGACCAAACGTAAGAAGACTAATTCCCAGAATATTAGAGCTCTTGTCAATGAAATAAACAAAAATAACTCATGAGCTTAATAAAATCCACTAAAGCCAAGTTTGAGGCAACAATAGTTACCCAAGCCAAAGACAATTGCAAGGCATTTTTTTATTTATGTTCATAATTTCAAAATCACAATGCAGCAATGTGTTGAGCTGACTGAGAAAGGTGTTATCTACACTGAGGCTGAAAATATAGTGAACTAAACACTTCCCTTCCCTCCATCTGTCCCTCAGGATATACCTGAAACTGGCACACCTCCAGCTTTCATACAAGACCAGATCCTAAAAGTGCTGTCAAAAGCTATAGGTACTACATCAACTGGTCTTGACAATACCCCTGGCTGCATCTTTAATAGCATGAAGCATGATTTAGCCACATCCCTAGCAATACTTTTCAATCTCAGTCTCCATACAGGTGTTTTAGCAAGTGAATGGAGAACAGCTACAGTAATTTCCCTGCATAAGGGAGGACTCTCCACAGACCCAGGCAATTACAGACCTGTAAGTCTGACCAGTCTTATATGCAAAACCATAGAAAAACTTATCATTGAATTAATTAATCAAAGCATAGGGAACTCCCAAATACTAGACCTGTCTCAGTTTGGATTCATCAAGTGCAGGTCATGCCTACTCAGCCTGGTAGATTTTTTTGCAAAAATCACCGAAGCAATGGATGAATAAATCAAAATGATGTATACTGCATACCTCAACCTAGCTAAAGCTTTTGACACAATTCCCAATTCTGGCATTGTAGAAAAGCTAAATAAACTGGGTATAAACCTTTTTTTCACCTGTTGGATTGCAAACTGGCTCACACATAGGATGAAGATAATCAAAACAGGGGAAGTTGCTTCCACAAAAAGACCAGTCACCAGTGGATTCCCCTACGGTTCTGTGCTGGGGCCTCTCCTGTTTGGCATCTGCTTTTCTGAAGTAAAAGTCAATACCACAGGGGTCTGGCTGACTAGGTTTGCAGATGACTGTAAGCTAGGAGCAGTCACTGATTGCCCAAATGACTAAGTTATCTTGCAAAAAGGTTTGTCATAAATAAATAACTGGTGCCAATATCATGTACTGAGACTAAATGCCAAAAAAATGCATTATTGTATTCTTTGGGAAGTTATCTACCCCAAAGAACTACCACATTGACAAATACACCCCTAAGATTTGACCCAGTCATTCAGGATTTGGGAATTTATGTGGACAGTGACTTAACTTTTGACCAAAATGAGTCTATTGTTGCAAGAAAGTCCTTCTATATTGCACAGCTTATAAACAAAGGGATTGTGGCTAGATCTAAGGATGTCATTGTCCTTCTACATTCAGCCCTCATTAAGCCATCATTGAATATAATGCCCCTTTTGGCATGGATCTGTCTTGATATATGCACCAAATGGAGTACCCACAGAGATACCCTCATAAAAGCAACAAATTTTAAATAAAATAAATTAACAGTCAGCCCAGCCTGCTTCAGGGAATTTAATACTGCTTGAGCCTTTGGGAGTTGAGAGTTACAATTTTCAGGGAGAATAACAACGTTATCTGTTTTAGCAACTGCTTATGATTAGTGGGGTTGTGGGACACTTTCAGACAGTATCGTCTAGTTTTGTTATTAATACAGTGAGGACCTTCTTCTTAATAACTGCCAACTCTATCTCCCCAACTTCAACATTTTTTTTAATTTCTTTTATGGCCTGTTTCTGTGCTTCTCATATCCTATGCTGCTTTAAATTTACCTTCTTTCCTAGAATTATCTTTATGTGGTATGTAATGAGGAAGGTTTTACCAGGTAAATTCTAGAACCTATCACCTTTGATATGTAGACAAAAATCCCTTTAGCAATTGTTGATGAAGTCTTCGGGTAGTTAGGAATCTGACCTTGCCTAATCATTCCACCACTTCATCTACCTTAGACATAGAATAGCTTCTGAGCTTTGACATACTGTTCACTTCAAGAAATCATTACAAAAATCAGAGAGTATAATACAGTGGGAGTCTTTATCTCACTGACTGACAACTCTATCAACTCCACTTCAACATTTTAAATGTCCTCTTGCATGGCTCTTTCTGTGCTTCTCATATCCTATACTGTTGAAAGTTACCTTCTTCCCTAGAACTTTCTCTATGTAGTATGCGATCAGGGAGGTTTTCCAGGTAATTTGTCTCAATTTCTTAAAAGAAAGTGTAGAAGCTCTTGTCTTTGTGATATACAGAAGGTGTCATCTCCACCACTTGAAGAGTGGACAATAATCATTTATCCTGTTCCTGATCGGTTCCCTCAAATCTTATGCTAACGGTATTGACCTGTCCTTTCCAGGGTTTTAGTGAATTTATGTGATACATCTGTTCCAAGCATCTGTAGTTTACCTCATTCATTTTCTTAGCAATTTCATAGGGTCCCTGCTATGTGGCCAGAAATTTATTTTTACTGGTGGGCATCTGAACTAACATTCAATCACTTGCTTGGAACTCCTTGTTCCAGGTATTTCTGTTATATACCCCTCATTGACTGGATTGTTATTTTGTAGGGTGTCCTCACACAATGTGTATTGTTGCTTTTATTCTGTCTTACAAACTTTCATAGTGTTTGATGTTCAGTCCCGAAAGGGGATTTCTCCTCTCCTCTTCTCACATTTCTATCACAATATACAGCAACCCTAAAGTGACTACTATAGAATCCTGTTGAGGCTTGGGCTGTCTCTATCACAACATACATGAGATAGGGCAGTAGTTGGTGCTTGCTCTTTCCATTAGCCTGTACAACATTCCTTATCACTGACTTCATGGTTCTGCTGAACCTTTCAGTAAGTCCATTGGTTTGGTGAAGGCAGATGGAGGGTTTATGTAATTTGCCTGATGATTTTGGCAGATTAGCCTCATAATATTTGACATCAATAGAGTTCCTTGGTTAATTAAGCTCTCCTTTGCTATGACTACCAGCAAGAATACCAAAATACCTGCAAGAATACCAAAAGTAGCTCCTTAGCATTTGGCTTGGAGCTGGCCTTCCTGAAAGTAAGGAGCTTTTGAAAATGATAGCATAATGTATGATTAACAGTTTGTACTGCTGCACATTGTTAACAGACTTTCAAATACATTGCTATTTTTTCAAAAGGCACCCCAGTTATTGGCAGTGGCACTGGAGATTTCTAAACCCTGGGTTTGGTGTTGCCTTTTGATATTCAAGTCACCCATCATAAGTATTTTCTATTTCATTATTATGCCAAGTCAACAGAACTGGGCTAGGATCTTTGTCTTTGTGTAGTACATACCAAAGTGTCCTCCAAACACATGTCTATGGGCCACTTCCATTTCAATTCTTCTGAAGAGATCAGAATGTCAGCAACTGTCATAAAAATCTTGATTATACTACAGAATAGATAATTCTAAAGTTCACTGTATTAATAAGCCAGTGGTAGCTCTGTGGAGGAATCCTCCAGCACTACCCTGAATAGTGTGTCATTATGTATGTGAACCTGTCCTAAATATGTGACAACTTCTACCTGCGAATATTTACCTCTCACTTCAGCTAGATTCTCCTAAAGTGACCAAAACCCCAATTTCTCTCAGTAACCTGTGAGTACAGCTAAAGACTTACAGATATTACATCTAGTTTGCATCATCAATGTGCCTATCTTTCATACCTGTGCCTCTAATTACCCTCCACCATGCATCACAGTGACATCAGCATATGTTACATCATAGTAAGAAAATCTCAACAGACCTAGGGTTATATAATAAGATAAAGAGATATGTTAAAAAAAACTAATTTTGTTAAACTAAAAATACAAAAATGTGTATCAGTTTACATAGATGCATTTAATACTTCAAACATAAATCATCAACAAAAGTGTAAATCACAACATATTGACAGACTTAGAAAAAATAAAGTATTACCATATTCTATAAAGCCAAAATATTTACATAGACTCACTAATGATAAATTGCTATCAAGCAATAAAATGGAAATCATTCCAGATTCAAAAAACAAAATTGTTTCTGGCATAGAAGGTATACTTTATATATTTAAAGAATACCAACATGCATGATGAAATCCTATGAATTGCATTAAAGATAACGTTAGCAAAAAAGAAAAAAAGATCAAAAGAGAATATCTATATATAGAATAAAACCAAGTAAAAACAAAATATCTATATCTAGAATAAAACCAAGTAAAAACAAAAATACAAAGAAGTAAAACAAAACGAAATACATAATTTTAACTATGTTTATCATATGCATTTTAGATATTTGTTAAACATTAAATATATACTTTTTATCATTTGACATTTATTCATTGAATAATACGTTTTGTTTTATTAATTAACAAAATACTTTTTATGGGGTATAGATACTTTCATACTATTTACTATTTATATTTACATTTATATTTATCTTCATATAAATTTTAGACACTTATATATCAGACTGAAATACAGGAAGTTTGATGAACACACATTTCATATATTATACTATACAACATCTCATATATATTTGATTCAATAGACAACCACTCTGAAATATTTTTATTACTAATTATTTTAAAATATATATAAAAACTTATGTTGTTGTATATAATATATTTTGTTAATGCTTGTGTTTTACGAAAATATGCATATGTAAAATTATTGTTTTGTGTCTTTAAATGCAGTTGTTTAATTACATTGTTGAATTAAATTAAATTAAGTCAATTAATTAAGGTATAAAAACTTGGTCAGCACAGAGGCACTTTATTCTGATGAAGTTTCCCTTGCTGGAGATGAAAGCGAATTTTAAATTCTTTTGTATCGCTAAAATAAACCTTATACGTACTATCTAATTTTGTATGTTTTTTGGACTACCTGTGGATTATAACCTTGTGGGACAGCCTTCATTGGATCCTGTACTACTGGGGCAACTGCGTTTTACTAATATCTATATACACACACACATATATATATATATATATATATATATATATATATATATATATATATATATATGCATATATTAAACATTACTGAAATCTATACATTTTACAGAAATAACTAATCGATTTTAAAAATAAAGATATTGAAGCTCAAATAATACATGGAATTAATCCAGAATTGCACAACTAACTATCACAAAATATTATTTAAGTTATACTTAAACTTTCCTCAGGAGTGATGTCATAAAATGTAACTTCACCTTTGTAAAAATGTACAGGATTAACAAGTATTAAAAAAATAAAGATATAAATATATATTCTTCCTACAGATACATTTAATTGTAAATGTAGATGATGAATTACTTATGTCTATCACTAGAGATATAATTCAATCTTTATACTAGTCTTAATAGAAGAAGATGAATTGCATTTTATAATTCATAGAAAAATGCAGGGCAATAGCAAAACAATATTAACATCGATTATGATGTATATCAAATGAAATAGTTAACAGTAATAAGTTTAGATATCAGAACATTTGCAACTCCTTAAATTAACATATGTTATCTAAAGTGTTGAATACTTTTGGATTTTCAGAAAAAAATATGAAATTCTTAAGTTTATTTTATTATAATATTAAGGTATATGTTAAAGCAAGAGCATTCCAATTTATTCAGTAGATATAAAAACAAGAATCAAGTAAGGATGTCTATTGCTGCCACTATTATTTGCATTATCCATCATGAACATAATAACATTAAAGAACTGATAAAAGTGAGAGCAAAAACAAAAAATATATACTATTTGTAGATGATAACACAATTACTTTAATGAAACAAGCCCACCAGTAATAAATTTAGACTATTTAAAAAAATACAAAAATATGTATATTTAAATTTAATGAAATTAAAACTATGATCATATCCTAGAATATAAATAATAATGTAGATTTAATTAAAAACTTCAAATATAAATGGGACAGTAAACAAATAAAACACTTGGAGATAATGTTAGCTCACAATTTAAATAACAATAAAAATATTATTCAACAAATTAATAAAATATCTTCCACATATTATAAAATGTGTTTGCACTTTTGGAGACAGATGAAATCTGATTAAATTACTTCCCAAAATATTATATATAATATAAACTATACAACATTATATCATAGCAAATACCAAGTAAGAAAAATAAATAAAATGCTCATCTCCTTTCTCTGTTACAAATAGCCATAGATAAGATGCTTATATAAAAATAAACAGAACATGGAAAAAAGATAGTACATCCATGACATATAAAGAAACATATACAATAGTATTACTACTTAAAATCATAAGACAATAGATTAATATTTCTTAAAAAGCAAAATAGACATAAAATACATATTAATATATGAACTGATAAAAAAACAACAAAAAAGAATATGAAAATAATAGGTAATAGAGTATGACTAATAATGAAAAAACTTCCAAAATAATATTCATACACAAACACATTTCAGGTATATGAACTTTGTAATTAAAAATTCCAAAAGCTACATATATAAGCATTGTGAATGTCCACATTCTTTCCTTTCTGTATTTCCTCTAAACTTCTTAAAAAATATAATACAAAAGTAATGAGGATTCGTAAAGGGAAAAAAAAAACATTGATATATATATATATATATATATATATATATATGGTTCTACCTCACTTCAACGACATGCCGGAACATCGACAGGGAAATTGCGAGCCCCAGAAGATCGACAGCGCAGAAGACCGACGGGACCTAGAAGATCGACAAGCAGAAGACCGACCCGACGGATGAAAGCACCGACGCCGAGGATGCCAAAATGGGAAAAGGCTGTGTAAGTATGCGGTAGTGACGGGCGTTAGGGTGCGAGTAAGGTAAGTGTGGATAGGAGTGGGTTTAGTGAGTTAGGGTTAGGGAGCGGGTCAGGTAAGTGTGCGGTAGTGATTGTGTTTGGGTTAGGGGCAGGATAAGTGAGTTAGGGTTAGGGAGCGGGTCAGGTAAGTGTGCGGTAGTGATTGTGTTTGGGTTAGGGGCAGGATAAGTGAGTTAGGGTTAGGGAGCGGGTCAGGTAAGTGTGCGGTAGTGACGGACCTTAGGGTTAGGGTTTGGGTTAGGGTTGTAGGTAGTTGTGTATGTGAGGTTTAGTGTGGGTTTGTAGGGATTTTGGTGTGCTTGTGTTGTGTATGTGGTTTTTGGACGGGGAATGTGTTTTGTTTGTTGATTGTGGTGTGTGAAGTGTGTGAGGTTTCGTGTTTGTGTACCGTCGGTTATTTCGTTGTCGGGCATGTGGAATTTCGTGTTTTTGTACTGTCGGTTATGTGGTTTCGGTGATTGCGTTGTCGGTGTTTTGGTGTTTCGTTTATGTGAGGTAGAACCATATATATATATATATATATATATATATATATATATATATATATATATATGTTGGATGGATTGTCTAGATGGGCTCAAAATTAAAATACTAAACAAAACTGTTAAATATGATATACTGGATGAATCTTATATGTACACACACACAGGTGTGTGTGTGTGTGTGTGTGTGTGTGTGTGTGTGTGTGTGTGTGTGTGTGTGTGTGTGTGTACACGGTTGCAATCTCTAAGAGTGAGTACTCATAAGACAGAAAGCATTTACAGGCTGTTTTCAGCCTTTTAACTACTTTCCATGCAAAATTTATGAAAAATGGGGTTTGGTAAGTTGTCCTTACCCCACTGTCGTGCAGTCTCCGAGTTGGTATATATAATTATCACGGGATATGGTGCAGGTGGGGGGGCTTGCCCCATGCAAAAAAAAATATATATATATTTGTAAATATTCTTTGACATTTGATCTTTTTAGATTTCATATAAAATTATAACTTTTTGTGTTCAATCAAGTGACAATTCTCTTAGTGATGAAAAAAAAAATATATATATATAAAATAGAGAGAGAGATTGAGTCAACAAATATGTATGATGATTTATTATGTTAAAACTACAAAGCTACAAGAAATTCCTTTAAGTGAAAAAAAATATACTTAAATACTTTAGAATATCCCTGGGATTCATTAATATGTACACTAAGTGTACACTAACTGTACACCGTTCTGAGTGAACAGATAACACAAATATAACTCACACCTTTTTCCTCCTAATTTTAGTTTTCTTACTGATTTTCTTGCTGCCTTAAATATCAAGGGAGATTCATAATGGTTACCAACATGTCTAGATTATATGTACACTTAATGTAATCTTTCTGAATGACTAGAAAGCACAAATCATGTGGTATGGATGCTCTTAAATACAGATCATGTGCACATAGGTATTAATGAATTGGCCTATATCATTATCAATATCTACCACTCTAAAAAGTTGTATTGATATCTATCTCTATCTATAAAAACATCGATAGATATATATATATATTCAGTGCAGCCCAATAAAGACACACCTAAATCCATCATATCAAAATCACATAAAATTCCATATGATACAACGTACCAACATGACAACAAAATAAAAGTATAACAGAAAAGGCTAAAGTTCTATTGTTAAATTAGTAGCAAAGGCCACAATGGTCAACTTTTAGAAAATGTATACATAGACCTTTCTATATAGAATAATTTATTCACCAAGAAGGATTGGAAAATGTTAAAAGGCTGAAAAACTATGTTGGGGATGCAGCTTACAAAATAATATTAAGTAAGAGCATATATCTTTGAATGTCTATTATTATCGTCTATCATTATTTGAACTTTTAAGTACATTTCAAATTTTGTGCAGTCCTTAAAAATGAATGCCATTTTTTTTGGTATCTTTTAATGAAAGTTAGAAATACAATTACAACCAAATAGAAAATCTAATGTCTCCAACACTTCCAGAACTTGTTAATTTAGTCATTACAATTTGTGAAAATGAAGTAAACAGTATCACAACAAGGAACAACTCTTTTGTAACTAATTATAAATTTTGCTCTAAATCAGCTTTATGGATACACTTAAAATTAAAAGCCATTTGTTAAAGAGAAGCTTATTAGATAAATATAACAGGCTTACATAATAAGAAAACATCTACATTTATGGTTTGAGACACATTCTGTAAATACTGTATATAGTTCAGTTTCAGCTTGTAATTATTATAATACTGAGAATGTGTATATCAATAAAGCTATAGAAACTTTCTATGAAAATATGTAATTAAGAGTAGCTGAATATAGGATTCCAGCCAGAATGCTGGCAGGCTAGTAGCAGTTTACTGGAGCTCTGCTGTTGTTTGTCATTTCTGACAGGAAATTATATTTCTTTGTTATCATACTTGAATTTCTATTCTGAAGGATAACAGTAACAATTTTTTTATATCTGGAACTATCTTCCTGTCAAAAACTTGCTCAGAAGATATATTACTGGAAAACAGAAAGAATCACTCAAAACAGAACTCACAGGAATCTCTTCTGAGAAAGGACTTTCAGGCTCTTTTATCTCATATTCAAGAGCTTTCTCTCAAAATGGATAAAACAGACAGTATGTCTGACATCTTCAGAAAAAATTTTTCTCAATAAATGGAGCAACTATAGGAGTCACTTAATCAACAGAAGGCACAAATAACAGGAATGGAAATGTCACTGAATGATATAGAAGGGAGATTAATGGAATAAGGAAATAATACAGAATTCCTTTTGAGACAAAACACCTTACTTTTGGAAAAACATGGATGACCTGGAAAATAGGTCCAGGAGGAACAATATTCACATTTTTTTGATTTCCCTGAGAGGATAGAAAATGGAAATATGACAACTTTTCTGACAACTTGGTTACCTAAAGCTCTTGATTTATCAGAAGCAATGTCCTATGGTATCAAAAGAGCCCATATATCACTAAAAACCCCTACAAAAAAAAACAAAACAAAAAAAAAAACCCCACCTCCAAGATCAACTATTATGAAGTTCTTTTCCTCACAGGACAAGGAATTATTTTTAAAAACTGCCTGGACAAAATCTCTCATCAAACTAGGGGAGAAAATTATTAGATCTGATAATGATTACTCATCTTCTGTGATGGCTAAGACAAAACAAAATGCTCTTCTATTGATTAAAGAAATAAAAAGGAAACAAATTAAAGTTCATTTATTTCCAGCAAGACTTAAGGTTGTTCTTTTGGATGACATCAAAATCTTTGAAGATCTGGATGATGCCTTAACTTTTCTTAAAACAAAAAACATAATTAACCAAGCAGAAGATATGGAATGGAATAATAGCAGTTCTTTAAAAAGGCAGGCAGAAACAAATAACTGGAAAGCTAGTGGAAGTAAAAAGAAACTAAAAGAAAAATGACTTTGTTAAACAATTTAATACTATTTCATTCCAATCAACAAGCTGTACATTATTAGTTAAAAATGATTTATGCTGATTTACATTTACTTAAAAGAAGGACTAGAATTCATCATTAAAAAAGGTAAACATTTTCAAACTTCTCATTAAAGTACTCACCCTAACAAATAGTCTCAAACTGTTAAATCAAGTGTGTTTAATCATAGTTGTATATAATTAAGTATATTAATTATATATATATATATATATATATATGTGTGTGTGTGTGTGTGTGTGTGTGTGTGTGTGTGTGTGTGTGTGTGTGTGTGTGTGTGTGTGTGTGTACTTACGTAAACATATGCTTAAAAAATTGAAATAAGTTTGTCTTCTCACACGTATAAACAAAATAGAGCATAATTGTTTATGCAGAATATGTTCTTTACTTAGTTTTAATCTAACATGGTACAGTGGTGCAGCGACAGTGTTGTTGCCTCACAGCAAGAGGTTCCCTAGTTTGATTCTTGGCTGGGGTGCCTTCTGTGTGGAGTCTGCATGTCCTCCCTGCGTTCATGAGGGTTTCCTCCCATGCTACAAAGACATGCATCTGTGGCATTTCTCCCCGGGCCTCGGCTGAAAATTGGATCATTCCAAGTCGGACATTTCCAGTTAACAAATGTTAAATAAATAAATAACACACGTTTCATTCAGTATATTCATAACTAATTAGTATTTATGCAGGCTCCTTTTAATGAAAATTACAAACATATAGAGATTCATACAGATATCAAAGTTACTCAGATTTATTAATAGATTTTGTTAAAATGCTATTTCATGGTATGAATCCTCTTGGGTATTTCTTCTTCCTTTTTTTTCTCTTTTCCCTTTCTCTATCATTACTGGGATGCTTGGATAACTAGATTACTGAAAAGACATTGATAAAAAAATTGAACTGGTATTACATGTGGTAGTGTGGCACATGTTTATCTCTGGTCAGCTAGATATTGTTTATTTAACAATTATAAAGTAATTGGTCTTAACAAAATAATGATGGATATAGAACATGGGTTAGATCTGTGTCCTCTCAGATTGTTGATATGATGGATTTGACTTGGTGCAGATACTGAGAATACATGTGAGAAGATTCATTTACTATTATAATTTTGAGATAACAGATATTGTTAATTGTTAACTGAAAAGAATTGCACATTTAAATTTGGTTATTCCCTGTTATTTTCTATTTCAGAAAAAGGTAGTAGAGAGACATAATGCATGTCACAATTATTTAAACTGCAAAACTGATGAATGAATCTTCTCTTATATTTTTGCTTCTCCTATAAATATTTCTATTTGCTTAATAATGATCATGTCATGCCACTTAAATTCATTCATGGAGGGTATCTTCAGTGAAAAATGGGCAGTAATAACTTGTAATATGAGAAAGGTGAAAAGGAGGTGGTGGATTGAGAGGAGAAATCAGTTAACTTAGCAAGGTTCAGTCCCTAGATATATGTATCTCTGGAGTTGAGGATGGCAGGAGTGGTTACATAGTGTAAGCTGTAATACTGGGTTTAAGCAGCTCACAAACAGTTTAGCCTTCAGATGTTAAATGAATCATATATTTTTCAAACTTATGGCCCTGTGGTGGGAATACGTAAAATAAATAGCTCATGCATTTGCCAGTTGAAGCTTTGTTTTTTTCAAAAGGAGTTTTGGATTCCCACTTAGTTCATGAGCATTTTGTCATGCAGGAGAATCAGCAAACATATATTGTCATGTGGCAGAAGTACATGTGACAAATACCTTTTAACGTTGCATGTCACTGGCTTAGTGTTTAATAATCATCCTCCTAAGTAAAGAAATTCAAAATCAGTTCATCAAAACATCTTCTCATAGCAAACGCATTAGAGGTTAACTTCAATAATAACTTATGGACTAAGCCCGACACTTATGTACACCAAATCCTTTTTTTTGTATACAGAAACTTAAAATAATTCTACACAAATATCAGTGCTTGTGTATTGGCACTGCCAGGAACCAGGTTCTTCATGTCTCAGCAAATTATTGATTTCAGATCGAAATATTGTTGTTCGCCCTTAAAACTGTTTTGGGAGGAAAGACACAGGCAGTCTCCAACTTGGTTTTTGTCATTCAATCTTAAATTGATCAATAAATTAATCATATTATGGAAATGTATTTACCTGATAGTAAAAAAAAGTAACAGACATTGATGATTTCATAAAAATATTTAGAACCCATTTTAATATAGTTAACCAAAATTAAATAAAGGTGGATCCCCGAGATTTAATCAAAATGTTCATTAAAAAACATATTAGCAAAATATTAACAGAGGAGCAAAAAAAATTAACAGGCAAACCCATACAATTGGTTGAAATTAAAAATCAAATTAAGAATATAATACCAAATAAAGTTCCAGGGAACAATGGCATAATATCAGAATTATATACATATACTACACAAAGTCTTTATATTAGTTAAAGATCTAAATAAAGTAGTGCCATCTTGGAAGTATACATTTATTACCCCAGTATTGAAGGTGAATAAAAATCCAGCAGTTTGTTCCTCATATAGACCAATATCACTTTTAAATATTGATTATAAAATTGTATGGCTATACATGCTTCTGGATTACAACAGTTTTTACCACATCTGATCCATGAGGATCAAATGGGATTCATAGCAAACAGAAACACTTATGATAATATTAAAAGAGTTTTATCCATAATAGATCTTGCTGAAAGTAGAAAATAATGATTAACATTGTTAAGTTTAGATATAAGCAGTGCTTTTGACACTATGAATTGGAACTTTCTATTTTGAGTTCTTGAGGAATACAACTTTTCAACATGCTTTTCCCAACTCAATAATCAATGTTATGCTAACTCTGTGTCTTATGTAAAAATTGGCTCTTATTTATCTGAGTCAGTTCCAATTACTAAGGGAATTAAACAGGGTTGCCCACTCTCACCACTTTTATTTACATTAATCATAGAACCATTTGCAAATTTTATAAGACTGAAGTCAGATATTAAAGTTATACAGATAAATACTAATTTAAATTCCAAAATGCTATTATTTGCAGATGACTTTCTCTTGACATTAAAAGATAATAGAAAAACTCTTAGAGCAGTTTTTAATGCAGTAAAGATATTTCAGAAAAAATCTGGGTTAACTTTTAATGAAAATTAAAAAAAAATTATGTTTGTAAATGAGAAAATCAGTGACATGGATGACAGATTTTCTAACTATGTAGAACAACATATTAAAATAACTTATCTTGGAATAATTTTAAAATGAAGCATTAAAAACATAGTAGAGGAAAACTACAAAAACATTTTAGATAATATTAGAGCACTTGTTAAAAGATGGAATAAGTCTGCCTTCCTCATGGAAGAATGACTCTCAATAATAAAAATGATCATACTTCCAAAAATTCTATATCTAATATAATCCTTATTATTACCCCATCTAAAAAGGATATTAGAGAATTCAATTCTATAATACTGAATTTTTTCAGGTATCTCAACAAACCAAGACTAGGTTTAAATAATCATACAAGAGATTAGTCATAGACTGGAATTGATATGCCAGAGATTGAATTATACTTGGTATCATCAATTGTTAAAACAATTCTACTATGGTTAAATAAAAGCTATGCTGCTAAATGGAAGAGCATACAAGGGAACATATATACAGGTTCAAAACAGTTACATTACAAACGACAAAATGAGATAATAAATGATTTCTTATGGATGTTAAAATATATTGTAGAAAATAAAAATGTTAGGATCAATTCTAATTACATCACATTGATGCTAAAGATCTTGAGATATTTTATATACAAAAATCCAGGATATAAATTTTGTTTTTCATGTTATTTCCAATAGCCTGTACTCATAATATTTTATGTACTTTTAATTTAAAAACAATGCATAAACTTAAAGAAATCAATTTGATTTATTGGCATCAATTGATGGATGGAAACAAAATACAAAACACTGAGAACATATTAATTAGATTTGACCTGGATAAAGCTATGTGGTTGGACATACAAAACTATAGACAAGATTTAGAAAATAAAATAAATTTAATACAATTATCAATAAGAAATAAAGATCCAAAATGTATAGACTTAATGATATCATTAATAAATCAAGAAATAACTGATAAAGGTCTTCTTTCTAAAAAACTAACAAAAATGTAAAGGAATACATCAAAGAGAATTTACTGGGAATACTTCTGGATTATAAATAAATATGAACCTAGTAAAGAAGATGGAAAAATATTTTGATATCTTCTAAACAAGCTACCTTCTTCTTAACTTTGAGATTATATACATGGAGGTTCATGCATAAAATATTCATAACACCTCACAGAATTGAATTAATGTATAAAAAGAAAATGCTGTGTTGGAAATGTAAAGCATATGATAAGGCAGATTGGCAACACATGTATATAGAATGAGTAGTTGTCAAACAATTTTGGGACCATGTCAATGTCTATTTGCAATCATTATTCAATGATAAATTTGCAATAAATAAATCGCTAATTTTATTCAATACACTGATTTCTGACTGTGTAAAGAAAATAAACTATCCACTACTATGGAGTCTTCTTTCAATAGCAAGGAAGACAATCACCAAAAATTGGAAAAGCAAACAAACCCCTACAATGAAGGAATTTGTAAATATGGCAACCAAAGTCTGTCACTATGAATTTTTGACAATCAAGATGAGGACATTCAGAGTTACAACATCCTACAGTGTTTGAATACAACTTAAAGAACTTCTGAATAAACAAGTCTGAATATAATAATAACACTATTTCACTAAGAATGGTACAATAAATATCTGGTTATATAGTTACATAGCTGACACCCTTGTAAATAGTTATTTGTTATAGTTTGTTTTCTCTGTAAAGATTGTTCTATTTCAATTTTGTATTTTAATGCGATGATTGATACTTATATATGAAATTCAATAAAAATATTTAAATAACTTTTAAATAAAGAAAAAATGAAGTATGGAATATTCATACTTTAGTACAGCAAGCCTTAATAGTTTGTTAAATATCACAGCTGTATGATACTAAACATTATTTTTATATTCAGAGATGGTCCTACTACAGTGCGTTAGTGTAAAGACTTACATCTCAGTGAGCTGTCTCCGTTGCTGTGCTCAATGTTAATGAGATATTCTGAGGAGAGGCATATGCTATTTAGCTATGTGCTCTCACCCCTGGGACTGCCTGCAATAAGACAATTGCTTAGATTGGCTTAATTGGCTGCTCCTAGATGCTTGAGTTAATGAACACAGGAAAAAGCTCATGTTTACCCTCTGCAGTAGAGGTAAGTGCTGGAAACTTTAGCAGTCAAGTAGTGTTTGGGAGTGTGTGTGTGTGTGTGTGTGTGTGTGTGTGTGTGTGTTTCTGTTTGTGCAGCATGTGTAGGTGTATTTTTCTGCTTGGGAGGTAACAATAGGATGATCAGTTAGGGGGATAGGTTAGGTGAGCATGTGTGAGGTGTATTGGTAATTATGTCCATAAGTGCAATCTTGTGAGGAGGGGTATGTGTTTGTGCATGTTTGTGTAATGAATGCATGAATGTGAGTGTGGTGGGGGGCTGGCATACACACTCACCTAGACAAACAAGTAACTTTTGGAACATTGCTGGAATGGGAGAAACAACAAGACCAGAGAGAACTTTCACATCTTATGCTTTAATGGCACTTGAATATAAATGGTATCAGAAGGGAACAAGAGACACCAGGGATAACTCCTCAATCCCATGCCTTACCACTAGATACCAGGGAGAGCTCTTTCATCTCATTCCTTAATGGTACTTAAGCATAATGGGAATTTGGGAGAAACAATAGCCACCGGGTATAACTCTGATAGATCATGTCTTAAGGGATCTCATGTCATCAGGGAGAACACTTTAGCAATGTGCTTAAGGACACTTGTATGTGTGTGTGTGTGTGTGTGTGTGTGTGTGTGTGTGTGTGTGTGTGTGTGTGTGTGTGTGTGTGCATGTGTGCGTGTGTGTGTGTGTGAGTGTGTGTGTGTGCATGTGTGTGTGTGCACACGTGTGCATATGTGTGTCTTTTACTGTGTCTACGTGTGTGTAAGAGAGTAAATAGAGAGTGTGATGTATGGTCAGGCAGTGTTAACTACCACAGGAAAGTGCTGATCTGTACTACAGGTGTTTATTGGCAATTCAGAGACATATAATCCACGGTGGTGCAGCGGTAGCATTGTCGCCTCACAGCAAGAGGTTCTCCCGTTCAATTCTCGGCTAGAGTACCTTCTGTGTGGAGTCTGCATGTCCTCCCCATGGTCAAGTGGCATTTGAAAGACATGCATGAATGGGTGTGCCTTCGTTGAAGGTTGGGTGTCGGGCTGGCACCTCGGCCCCATAAAAATATACTGCCAATCATTAGTAGACCGGAGTTCCACTGTGGCAACCCCTAACCGGGAAAAGCCGAAAGAAGAACAAAGATTGGCAATTCAGAGACATGCAAATTAGCTGATAATAAATATGTGTCTCTGAATCCAAAATATCACATTACTGAAACAGGGCCTTTTTACCACAGCCCTTAATGTGAGAAGTAGGGATCTTTCTGAATCATCAGAATGTCTTACAATATAAGGTTTTATGCATTTACAAGCTCTTCTTCTCATCATAATAATATCAGCTTTTTTTACTCACAGGTTGCTCAATAGGTCTATGACATTTTGTCAAATCACAAAGTAGTGAGCACCTCTTCATTGAACACCTATTTAGTGAAGCTACCGTTCATCCATAGGTTCATAGATTCATAGGTTGGTACTGGGCTATCTGCCCGAAGGCATATATTAGCCCAGCCACGTTGTGCGGTATTCACCGCCCCTTTAGTAGTTCCTAGACCCTTGTACTAGCAGCTAGTACCCTTGGCCCCTATCTAGTAGTGCTGTTGGTGTGATCCCCGGTGTGAACTTTCTGTTACCCATCCACTCATCAAAGTTCCTCTTGAAGAGTAATAGTGAGGGACTCTGTCTTATGTAGATCGGGACCCTGTTCCATAGTAAGGGAAGTCTCTGCGAAGGGAATCTATCCCTCCAGCATGTTCTATTCATTGTTGTGTTGAGGTTTATATCCCTAGAGCATGTAGCTCGAGTAGATTTGGTTTTGCTAAGATGGAGCATGTTCAACAATTCTGGGCTGGACATGGCTCTGTACATTAGACAGAGATCGCCTCTGAGGAAGCGGTATGCAACAGAGAACAGTCTTAGCTTTTTCAATCGTGCTGCATAGGGCAACTGTTTGAGGCCAGTAATCTTCTTGGTTAGGTACCTCTGTGATCTCTCCAGCTGCTGGAGATGTCTAGCCAAGTACATTCCAATTGGTGCATTGTACTCAATAATGGGTCTCATGAGGGAAGAGTAGAGGGGCACCATTACATCCTTAGATCTTGATGCGAACCCTTTCGTGATCAGATGGGTCACATAGAAAGATTTTCTAACCACTTTGGCAACATGGTTATCAAAGGAAAGCTGACTATCTACTTGGGTCTCTAGATCCCTTATTTCTTCTTCAGATTTCAGGGGATTACCTCCTATGTTGTAGTTTGCAGGTACTCTGTTTTTTCCAAAGGGGATTACTACGCATGTTTTTTGCATTTAGCTTGAGACCATGGCTTTGACACCATGCATCAGTCTCATTTAGGCCCTTCTGGAGGATCTCCATGTCAGCCGGAGACTCTATTATAGCACCCAGTTTGCAGTCATCCGCAAACTTAGTCAGCCACAGCCCTTCTGTGATTGCCTGTACTTCTGAGAAGTATATGGCAAACAGGAGGGTCCCCAGGACAGAGCCCTGAGGCACACCACTCATTACTGGTCTGGATTCGGACATAGATCCAGATACTCTTACTTTATGGGATCTGTCTGAGAGCCAGTTTGCGATCCATTTTGTGACGTAAGGGTTTATGCCCAGGCTGGTGAGCTTATCAAAGGACTTTTCATAGAAATATTTCCTATGACAAGGCAATGGTAGGCCACCATAGTGACCATGAACAAAATAATAAAACTTAACACCTACCCAGGTGGGGGGCTATATCCCCACACTCCCCAGTGTGGGGGAATGTGCCCCCACCCCCCCTAAAAATATACCAACTCTGAGATTGCACTAAAGGGCAAATTCCAGATAGTGGCCAACTGTTGCCTTGCCCTGGGAAAATTTTCACTGAAAATTCCATTCAATGATCAGTAGTTTTGCTAAGAGGTGCTCACTGCTTTGTGATGCGATGAAATGTCATAGACCCTACTCAACTTTAGCCTTGCTAATCAGGAAATTACAGAAGACTTCCTCATTCTGCTCTACATTATTATCAGTTTTTGACTAACACAGATCCATACTTTAAGAAACAACACACAGTTTATGACAATTGCACTATGTTTTCACCTAAAATTGGTTAGATAACTCTTTGATGTGACTTTGCATGTGCCAGTCTTGTTTTGTAACGGAATTAAATGAAAAATGTTACAGTAGTACAGATTACAAGAATCAACAGATGAAAAAATAGTCTGAATGCTAAAATTATAAGATCAGAAATAAATTGCATGCTACTGACAGGAGATAAGCTTTAAGTAATTTGAGCCATTGTTTGACATGTGAAATTTTATTACCTTTTTTTAAGTTTAAAGTGCTGCATAGAATCCTCTTATCTTGCAACAAAATCAGCAGTCACTGCAATTCTATTTAATTTTGGAACATTCAAATTTTTTGGTAGTGGTGCGAAAAAAGGCCAGACTTGTAATTTAAATAATTAATTATATGTTTCTTTGTTGATTTATAGGTGGCCTGATAATAATGGGCAACTTTCAGACAGGACCTGAAAAATAAAGAGTAAATTAAATAATACTAAATGATAAATATTTCTATCAAATTTACTTGATTTGTTGTATTATTTTTGTCTTGATATCTGCTGACAATCAAGCCTCTAAAAGTCTGACACTCAGGCAGCCATAAGGGTGCTTTGTGCTCTTACTGACATCCTAATAATGAGAAAGTTTTCATTTATGAACATGACCCTGGTCACCCCAGTGTTGATGTGAGCACTTGCATCATTGCATGGATTGATATTCCCTCTCAGTCTATACATGTGTGCTTCCTCACATGTACCAGTAAGGGGTTATCATCACCAGTCTGGGTTGCCATTCTCACATCCTCCCAAAATGGCCATCACTAAATGACAAGCTTCAGCTCGATAGAGGGAATATGCCATTGAGGCCATGGCACATGCTAGGAAGCAACCATCATTCCCACATGCTGGGCACATCCTTCTAGTAGCATAGCTAGGGTAGGATGAGAGGAGCAACTGCTCTGGGAGCAAATTATTAAGGGGCATGATTGGCCATCCATTATCTCAATCACTTGACTCTTTAGTAAGAAACCATTTTTTTTAAAGATGGTATTGCAGTTGTGGTCAAACCTAAGTATGTGTAGTATAACGATTAGCAACTACACTGTAGTAAGCAGTTTGTTACAGTTTAAAAGAAGAAATGCTAAGAAAATATGCTGAAGAAGGGTCAGGCCAGGTCACAGAAATGGTACTCGAATAGCTGTGGCAGGAGGGGGAGTGTCGTATACCTGGTGACCTGGATGATGTGTCAGAAGAAGGAATGGGAGATTTTTTTTTTTTTTTTTTGCTCTTCACTTGAAGTACTGGGTGTTCAGGAGTATGTATCTTGATTAGGTACTCCTGAAAGATTTCTGCAAGTTTTTCAGAAGTCCTTTTTTTCTCTTCACTTAAAGAGCTGAGGGTGCGGGACATTAGTTCATGGGACTGACCCTGTTTCACTTCTGCACCCATATGTCCTAACCAAACACACCATCAGATACCCAAGCTGATAGTCATTCTTGGGATGCATTGCCCTTTGTCAGGGCTTTATCTCTCTACACCACTGACACAGGCAAATTAACCTGAATATGTGTCAGTTCATATGGCCATAAGTGAATCTAAAAATGCTGACAAATTAAAGAACTATAAGAAGCCTGTATGTGTTTATTAGTAAAAAGTAATGTTTATGTCATGGTCACACACAACTAGTGAAATGTATGACATTGATCTTTAAAGTCATCCTGAATTTTACAGGCTCAGGAATCAATTTAGAAACAAAAAGTGAAATATGATCCACTCTAATATCAGAAGATAACTGCTGTCATCTCTCATGGGGTGAATTATTGACGTCTTCATGAATAAATTTAAATTACACCTTAGCACATGTTCTGGATGTTTTGTGACTGGAGACCATAATATGTATAAATAGATACATATTCATATATTTATATATATATATATATATATATATATATATATATATATATATCTATATATATATATATATATATATATATATATATATATATATATATATATATATATATATATTTATTTATTTATTTATATATATATATATATATAAAACAACAACATTGAAACCAGGGTAAGTAAACACTTGCCCAAAAGTGCATGGTCACACACCACAGTATGTAAAACCAACCTCTTCACCCCCCAATTATGTACACCAACTCCGGGATCGCATTACATTGGGAGAAGAGCATACTTCCCCATGCTGGGCAAGTGTTTACTTACCGTGGTAAAACTTTCACATTCAAGAAATCAATGTTTTGAAGTTGTCTAGCAAAAATGACAGTCGGTAATCTGCCCTCATAGATATGTGTGTGTGTGTGTGTGTGTGTGTGTGTGTGTGTGTGTGTGTGTGTGTGTGTGTGTGTGTGTGTGTGCGTGTGTGTGTATATACATATATATATATATATATATATATATATATATATATATATATATATATATATATATCTATATATATATATATATATATATTTATATATATATATATATATATATATATATATATATATATATATAATTTTTATTTTAGTTTCAACCTTCTAAATGTCAGTCATATGGTCTTGGCTATATGATGTTCAGCATTTTGAAAGGTCGATCTACTGAAGGGGGTCCTATAAATTTTTAGTCTAACCTTCACATTAGATATTTCTTCATAATATTTTCTATCAATTTAGTTCTAAAAAGTATTTTTAGATCACTCCTCTATTTATTAGTAAATATTTTCTCGCATCTATATCATATTATTGTACGATGAAAATAGCAAACGCTATTTCATCATACTGATAATATCGAAACAACAAAATATCGAACAAACGGAGCAACAAATTCATTTCCCAGGGAAAAAAAATGTGCTGCTCCGTAAATAAAAATAAACTTAAACACAAATGTTTTGCCCCCACACCCCCCCAACTTAAATATACCAACTCCAAGATCGCACCATAGTGGAGGAAATGGCAAAGTCGCAAAATGGCCCACTGAATTTTTTCCCTGGGATGTTATGTTACGTGACTTCGCTATTTTGCCATTGCGACAGTATCGGATCAACTAAATAGCATTTGCTATTTAGTCCATTTGATAGCGTCATATAGACCCATTTTCTCATTTCCAATGTTTGTGTTTTTGACAAGTATTGTACTTTAAGTAAAGATTCCCTGGTGGCTGTTATATGAACTTCAGCTTGCACACTCACAAAACTTTTTTCTACTTTCCATGGTTTCTGTAAACTAATGTGACAAATGTTCTCTGTCCTTCTCTTTCCTAGTTGCCTAACATTGTATTTTAGTGCATTTTCTCTTTCATTTACCTCAAACGATCAATGCCACTCAGCACAAATTTGTTTTTCATGAGGGATTCTAGCACTAAATGCCTGATCTCCTGGGTTAAAATCTTTAACTTGGACATTCTTATAATAAACTCTGTGTTGCATCTGCTGAGGTCTCTACATGTCTTCCTCTGTAATGGGCATTACTAAATTTAATTATTGCTGCAAACTAATACAGTAATTTATCACACTGACATTGCAGTTACTTCTATATCTTCACATGCAATGGGTAATTTTTGACAAAAATACTTACTGCCTTTTTACCCTCTGCTTTGTGGACAGGCCTCTTCAGTGCTCTTTTCATTTCAGATTGTTCTCCCTCTGACCTAGAGAGATTGAACACTTCTTTCTCGTTTTCTTTTTCCTTTCTGTGTTGTTTTGCCCTTTGCTGCAAATGGCATCTCAGAACTAAATTTATGTTTATTTATTCTTCTTTCCTTACCTACTTACCTTTTGCTTAGAATCTGTTTTCACATAAATTCTCTTATTTTAAGTTAACAGGATTTGGTTCAGACCTCTGCATTTCTGATCTCACTTTTAGTTATTTTTACCATTTATTTGCTCTGAGTGTCTTTACTCAAGTAACTCTTTTCTGTCTCTGCATCTGTGCTAACATTGTATGTAAATCTTTGTACATAGTTCTGTCTTATACTGTTTTTTTTCTTTCAGTTTCCTAGCAGTTTGACTTCAGTTTTGATAATGAGATCCCATACAGGTTTAGCGCTCAGTTGTTGTATTGCTGGGGTGAGTTTCTGACAAACTGAATCATTTTTACTGCCAATCTACAACCACATTCTGGACACTTTTTTAGCTTCTGTCCCAACTCCTATTTCCCGGTTTTGAAACTGAACATCTGTGTGAATGTCAGTCATATGGTCTTGGCTATATGATGTTTAGCATTTTGAAAGGTCGATCTACTGAAGGGGGTCCTATAAATTTTTAGTCTAACCTTCACATTAGATATTTCTTCATAATATTTTCTATCAAATTAGTTCTCAAAAGTATTTTGAGATCACTCCTCTATTTATTAGTCAATATTTTCTCGCATCTATATCATATTATTGTGCGATGAAAATAGCGAACGCTATTTCATCATACCAATAATATCGAAACAACAAAATATCGAACAAACGGAACAACAATTTTTTTTCCCAGGGAAAAAGAATTTGCTGCTCCATAAATAAAAATAAATAAACTTGAACACAAATGTTTCGCCCCCACAGCCCCCAAGTGGGGGACTGTGCCCCCCACACCCCCCAACTTAAATATACCAACTCTGAGATCGCACCATAGTGGAGAAAATGGCAAAGTTGCAAAGATGGCCCAACAATTTTTTTTCCTGGGATGTTATGTTACGTGACTTCGCTATTTTGCCATTTCGAAAGTATCAGATCAACTAAATAGCATTCGCTATTTAGTCCATTTGATAGCGTCATATAGACCCATTTTGTCATTCCCAATGTTTGTGTTTTTGACAAGGATTCCAAGATTCCCTGGTGGCTGTTATATGAACTTCAGCTTGCACACTCACAAAACTTTTTTTCTACTTTCCATGGTTTCTGTAAACTAATGTGACAAATGTTCTCTGTCCTTCTCTTTCCTAGTTGCCTAACATTGTATTTTAGTGCATTTTCTCTTTCATTTACCTCAAACGATCAATGCCACTCAGCACAAATTTGTTTTTCATGAGGGATTCTAGCACTAAATGCCTGTTCTCCTGGGTTAAAATCTTTAACTTGGACATTCTTATAATAAACTCTATGTTGCATCTCCTGAGGTCTCTACATGTCTTCCTCTGTAATGGGCATTACTAAATTTAATTATTGCTGCAAACTAATACAGTAATTTATCACACTTTTAAATTGTATCTTTTCTTCTCTGCTTTTGTTGGCAATATCAAGCAACCATCTCAGATGTTAGCCAAACAAATGTTCACATGGGGTAAACCCAATTGGGTTTGTGGCATCCCTTGGGTAGCAAACAGTAAGTAAAGTAACACGTTGATCTAACTTTTAGCATCAGTATCAATAACTTTCCTTAGCATGGATGTCAGTGTTTTACTAAATATCTCAATTAATCCATCAGTTTGTGGGTGGTAGATCAATGTTTTCAACTATGAACTCTGACAAAAATTATCTTCTTAGGGACATCCACTCTGAAGACTAATAGTAACAGTTCTCTGACAACAGCCTTAACATTCGCTCTACATAATGCTGCTGCTTCTGGAAATATGGCAGCAAAACTGTTGCTAGATTTTACAAGTCACTGCCTGATGTTCAAAATCAAAAGGTGCTTCAACAAAGTATTAGTTTAAGGGTGTGCACACACAACAAAGTATTCGTTTAAGGGTGTACACACTTATACAACCAGCGTATTATATGTTTTTTATATTTCAGAGTGGATGTCCCTAAGAAGAAAAGTTGTATTTCCTCCCTGTTTAACTACATGTAACTATATCTATGTATGTCTGGAGCTTTTCTCCCTGGGCCTCTGCTGAAAAAGAGATTTGTTCCCAGTCGGACATCACCTGGTAAACAAATGAAATAAATAAATAAAAATTAAAAAAAAATGATTTATTGTGGTCTCATTTTTTTATATCACAAAAACCTGGCATTTTAACAGGGGTGTCTAAACTTTTTATTTCCACCGTATGACTATGGGCTAGCATTTTGCTAATGTTCTGCAATGGTTCAGCATACATAAGTGACATATGATTTCTTTCTTTTTTACTTATGCTCTATAAGAGGACATTTTTCATATCCAAGCAACTTTAGTTATATTGTCTCTTGTCCTAGTTAAAGCATAATTTTCCTGATTTTTTAAAGTTTATATGACTTACTATAAATCCACTTAACAGTAGTTTTCTTCTATAACTTGCATTGAGGTGAAAAGTGTAGATTCCTCTCAGAAAAAAAGAAAACACTGACATTGCAGTTTCTTCTATATCTTCACATGCAATGGGTAATTTTTGACAAAAATACTTACTGCTTTTTTTCCCTCTGCTTTGTGGACAGGCCTCTCGAGTGCTCTTTTCATTTCAGATTGTTCTCCCTCTGACCTAGAGAGATTGAACACTTCTTTCTCATTTTCTTTTTCCTTTCTGTGTTGTTTTGCCCTTTGCTGTAAATGGCATCTCAGAACTAAATTTATGTTTATTTATTCTTCTTTCCTTACCTACTTACCTTTTGCTTAGAATCTGCTTTCACATAAATTCTCTTATTTTAAGTTAGCAGGATTTGGTTCAGACCTCTGCATTTCTGATCTCACTTTTAGTTATTTTTACCATTCATTTGCTCTGAATGTCTTTACTCAAGTACCTCTTTTCTGTCTCTGCAGTTGTGCTAACATTGTATGTAAATCTTTGTACATAGTTCTGTCTTATACTGTTTTTTTTTCTTTCAGTTTCCTAGCAGTTTGACTTCAGTTTTGTTAATGAGATCCCGTACAGGTTTAGCGCTCAGTTGTTGTATTGCTGGGGTGAGTTTCTAACAAACGGAATCATTTTTACTGTCAATCTACAACCACATTCTCGACACCTTTTTAGCTTCTGTCCCAACTCCTTTTTCCAGGTTTTGAAACTGAACATCTGTGTGAGTATCAAAGTATTTGTCTCCAAACATTCTTATTGAATGGGTGTATCAAACTGCAGTTCTTTCTCATTCTTCATAAGTGTATCAGCATACCATACAGTGCCTGTGTGTTCTCCCTCTTCCTATATATTTCACAGTGTTAAAATAGGAAAAGCGTTTTCACAATATTGCATCTTGCATAATATCAGGGATTTCAGCCAAATAATATAACAATTTTCATTGATTACAGTCAAAGGATACAACAATTTTCCTTGATCTGCTTGAATTTCTTCTGTTTTCTGTTGGCATAAAAAGATATTTTGTTTATATTTTGGCTGATACTCATCTTCTGCTTGACCCTTGAAAAAGCAGATCATGTTTCCAGAAACTACCAATATCTGAACCTCCCTTCTTTATGAAAATACAGTACTTAACTAGACTGGTTGCAGCACAATGACATAGTGTTGATTCAACAATACTAATTATAGTTGAATTGCTCTACACAGGGGCAACTTTATTTAAATAATTCACTTTAGTTTCTATGTTTCTTCTAGTAGTATCCTCTTCAGCACTGGTAGCACAGAATTAAGAAACGTACCCCCTCCTTCAAATTTGAAACAAATAAACACTTTGCTTTTTGTTTCACAGAAGATAATATATCTCTTACTGCAGATTTATGTTTAGAAGCACACAATCAGCCTTAAGCAGTGTACCATTAATTCATAAGCATTGTATTAAAGTTGCTAGAGTATTAGACTTCTTAAGAACACATGGCACTGCCAGTTTTCTTATATAACACGACAAAGGTTTTTTTAACTAATACTACAATTTCTAAAGGTGTCAGTTTTCTACTGCTACCAGCTTATATCCAAAGCTTTAAAACATGCGTTAAATCATTCTGCCTCTGTGACTTTACTGGTTTATCAGTGTTAAAATTCCAGATGTAAAATCATATTGCTAGAACTTGCAAGATTATATAAACTCTGGATTAAAATTCCTTTTTAAGTTTGTCACAGTGTATGTAACTAGTTCCCTCTCGATCATATCCATATATATCTTCAGTGCCTCACCTGTATGCTGTGATGACAAGATTTCTGCTCAGTCTACCAAGTCATAGTTCTCTGTGGTGGTATTGAGCTCAAAGGTCATAAGTAAGATTCCAGGTCATCCTCCCTGGTTAGTTTCTTCATGGTTAACAGAGTCCTGAGGTTGGCATCTACCTTAGCCAGCACAACTAGCTGTTGTTATAGCTGCACCAGCTTTGGACAGTCCCCTTCTGTGACTCCACTGGTCTTCTTAGTAAGTCCTCAATGATTGGAGTCATCAATAAACCAAACCAAGAGCACAACAGTTACAGTAATGTGTGAAATTATGTTCCCAAAAATTATTTGGCCTTGGCAAAAGGCATTTTTCTGACCAACTGCCCATGCAGCGACCACCAGAGTAAAGTCAAAGTATACAGTAGAGGCAAGATTTTTATAGAACAGAGATTTATATTTTTTCATAAATTCATTGGAAAAAAGACCATAGTAACAGACTTTGCTTGAAACAAAACATACCAATTCTGGTGGTTATATTTCTCCAGGAATATTACAATACCTCATAACCCTCCAAAAGTAAGCTGCCTTTAAAAGTACCAGGCTGTAACCTCAACCAGCCCCCAGTTGCAGCTCTATAGTAGAGATGATTCTTCTAACCATAATCCACAAATTAGACCTGACACTTCATGACTCAGGGTTCTTTCAGGCAAGATTCAGTTCAAGACTTCTGAGACCTCAGTTGAGGATTGCCCTTCATGAGTCTAGCCTCCCAGGCTACTTAATTTTATACAGTATTAATTGGTAGTGTATTGCTAACTGAATAATATGCATTGTATTCCTGTCTAATTTCATAATGTTCCCACACTTCACACTGCAGCATATATCCATAAACAAAGCACTAGAACAGGAAAACATTGCAAATGCAAAGGAGTTTAATTCCAAAAAAGAGAGAACTAATACAAAGGAGCTTTAATTTTAGAAAAGCAGAGCTTTGTGAAACCATAATTTCTTTATAGCTTAAAGTGATATTTAATGGCAAATGTTTCTGTTTTATTATTTAACCAGTGTTGTTACCCTGGCTGTAAGGCACATTAATTTTATATACGGAACATAAATGCAGACCTTTATCTTGACTGCAACAAACAGCAGTCTTCATTTATTAAACAAAAAAAGAGTGAGCCCTCCAACCGAGGAGAGCTACGATTTGGATTTCAACAGTCAAATACAACACTTTGTAAGGCAGACATTGTAGCTATTTATTCAGGACCTCATTAGTTGCTGACTTATTAACTGTCTGCTCAGAGCTGTCTGTGAATATGTTGTATATATTTTGAAATTAAAATCCCAGATAGAAGTAAAATGGGAACTCTGATATAGTGAAGGGGAAACATACTAAATGCATAGCTGAACAGTACTGGCCATCAAAGAAAGTGATTAAACCCCTTCAACTGGCTGGAGATGAGTTTTAACTGGAAATGAACTGATGTGGTATGTAAGGTCTGCTACAGGCAGCATTCTTAGCTAAGAAAACAATTTCAGTCCCAGCTGTTAGTCAGTAGCTCACTGCAGCATTAAGTATGAGTATTTCTATTTTGGAAAGAAAAAGTTTGACAGAAATAAAGCAACAAATATGAGACAATAACTATTTAAAACATAATTTCTAAATTATTCTAAGCATGTGCACGCCTCATTGCATTGGAAGGCCTGACTGCAATGATTGTGCAACCAAGGATTATTATGTCTGCTTCTAAAATAAAGCAGCAAATTAGCCAGCAGTACAGGTGAAATGTAATATTTTGTCAAAGTGCATAGTGGAAAATGAATGAGCAAAATATGTGCAGATGCATCACAAGGCACACGCTTTTGGGTAAAACACATATCAAATAATAGAGATTGTACTGGCCTCAAGCACTACTATGCCAGTAATACTTCTATCAGATTAACTCATACATTTAACAGTTTACATGACCAAGCAGTTTTAATTTGTTGATAAAAATACTGCAATAAAGGAGGGACAGACATTTTAATAAGCAAATGTTATTGTATGAAATTGAAACAGCACTCAGTATGACACGAGTGAACATAATACACATAGCACATCCACTACTGCAAAGCAATAAACCACATGCTAACTGCATCAAAGACAGCACTTCTATGTTTGCTGGAAGAGCCTTTTTTTTTTCTTGTTCAAGCCAATGCAAAATTGACAGTTTGCATGTTCTAGCCAATACATATGAATAGAGATTATTTCTCAACACTTGTGATATGCCAGCATTACATGTATAGCTATATACATTTTATATGCTACTTGTTTTAATGTTACACAAATTCACGTGTATGCATACAACAATAAAATGAAATCAAGATTAATTTTATAACAAATAAAGTTTCAAACAAAGTCAATGTTATATGGTTTCACATCCACCAATGGTTCAAAATAATTTCAGGCAAACGTCAGGTAATCCTCCAAAGAGAGCCACGGGTGCCTTCCTCTTGCTCATTATTGTCTTCCAGTAAATGTATCCCTTGGTATCTTGCAGTAGTTACTATTCTAGGCCATAACACTCCTTACAGTCGACGTTCTTTGCTGATAACTTCCAAGAGTCCCTACTCTTGCCATATAAATCGCTTGTCGCTTAGAAGTTAATGTCTCTGCCATGTTGTTGTAAGTTATTGTTTTTATCTGCATTTCTGCAGTTGTTTCATATCAGTCTCTGTTGCTGCTGCGTGCTTTACCATATTGTTTGGGGTATGTATAGCAGGTTAATGCTAAACTGCATTTTTCATAACAAATCACCATTTTCACAGGAAGCCAGCAATTTCACAGCAAAAACAGCATTTTTTTCATTATAGAAACATAACTTTTCCAGTCTTTCAACAACTATCTAACATCTGCTAAGCAAGAATGACCACCTTCCCAACAGAGAATCTCCAGTTCCATATTGCTTTGGATGGGTTATTGGACCTGGTTAACCTATATATTTATACTTGGCATAAATATCCCGTGGTCAAATCTGAGATGGTCATAAACCTTGCTTTACTTAAACTCTCTGTGAGCTTATGCACCCCAATCATTGTACAATTGTCAACTTTGGATATCTCATTCAAATTCAGGAAATCATTACAAAATCTTACTGTGCTAGCCATCTTAGGGACCAACATAACTGGACTGTTCCATTTAGTTTGAGACACTTTAGTAACACCCAGTTTAAACATTTTTCTCACTTCCTTACTGCTTTCCTCTGAGACTCTGGTCCCCTTTATGGCTATAGTTTTGCCTTCTCCCTGGTATACATTCAATATAATGCTAAATTAGATTTTTTTCTGACAAGTATCTAAAAAAAAACTTACTTATTTCTCAGTTAAAACTCTTTCACTTCTTGTTTCTAGGCTTTAGGCAAGTTACATCTATCTGAACAGCAGGAGAAGAATTCCCTGGTGCCATATTATAGATATTATTCTCGGCCTTAAAGCAGACTACAGATGTTTAAGCTCCCCTCCATACCTTTAATATATTTATATGAAATATCTGCCCTTCTAGTGTCTCTTATTTTGTAGTTCACTTTATTTAGTTTTTTCTACTACTTCAAACTATCCTTGCTATCTTACTAGCAATGTATTTACAGCAGAGGGAACTAATATTTTGTTTCTTGTTTTTTTTTTTAAATGTCTCATGACTGGCATTCTTGTTGTAAAACCTTGTATTGCATTTCTTGTACATTTGCATTGCCTTTTGCATGTATTCTGTAACAACTTGAAAAAGAACTCTCAAACATGTCTTGGAATTTGTAAGGTGTCCTACTAAAATTATAAATGGTGTTTTCTCTTCCTCCCAAGTCTCCTTTGTATGTCCAGCAAACTTCATGAATCTCTCACATATAGTAACTCAGATGGGTTAAATCATATTAAAGTTTAGGGATCCTCTCTTATAGCTTACAAAAGGAAAGGATATAATTAATTTCAAGTCTTGCCATCTTGTTAGATGGTTTTCTTTAGCACAGACTTCACAAATCTGTTAAGGAGCTCCAGCAGCCCATTAATTTGAGGGTAGCACACTGAAGTTCCTAATTATGTTTCTTTTAAAACACTAACATCGCTGGTGCATTGTCCTGTACATGATGGGATCCCATGGTCTGTGAATACTTCTTTGGGCATCCCTACCCTGGAGAAAAGCAACACTATCTGCACTGGCTTCTCAGATGGTACTGCTTCGAGATGCACTGTAGCATTGCTTAATAATCACCTGAATGTATTACCAGCCATTACTAGACTTATACCATTCAACTGTCTCCAATTATGCAGAAAGTCCCTGATTTGGCCTCATATTTTTGCCCTCCACCTCATAAAATTGGATTATTTGGTACATTAGTGATGATTATAGTCAGTCAATAGTGGACATTATAGAGTTTCTTCAGATCACACATGGCCAGGAATCCATCCAGCAGTTTTCTAAACAGTAGTATTTTATTCAGATAAAATTTATCTTAGCGCTTTGGCTAAAAAGCCTTTTCAGACTCTAATAAGCACAAAGAATACACATCCTTTATATACAAAACAATTTCCCCTAATTATTCAATAAAATAACTAAAAGTATTATACCATTACAAAACACTTACCCAATTAAAACCCTCCAATTACATTTTGTATTAGGGGCCAAGTTTCATACTTTAATATAAAAATATATTCTTTTTATAATAGTTTTAAGTTTTAAAAGAGAAGTATTGAACATACCCACCTTAATCTGTTCTAATATACTGATCTGAAGTCCTTCCACATTACTATCATGATATTCTTTAAAATGTGCAGCAACTGGGCTCTCCATCTTAGAGTTCTTTATGTCCTTAATATGTTCTAAAATTCTAACTTTGAATGATCTTTTACTTTCACCAACATAATATTCATTACATGGGCATCTGAGTACATAGACAACCCCCTCAGTGTCACATCTAAAAATATGTTGTGTCTCACATTTTTTCCTTTAATATTTGGGAGCAGCCTAACCACAAAATTACAACAGGAACGCCTTAAACAAGGGAAGGTCCCTTTGAAGCTACTTCCTTTTCCAATATTAAGCTTAGGAGCTACAAATCGACCTCTATCATATCTCCTATGCTCCTGTGGATACAGAAAATTATTTTGTATATAAAGGGTGTGTGTTATTTGTGTTTTTTTATACTCTGAAAAGGCTTTTTTAGCTGAAGCACTAAGAGATTTTATCTGAATAAAATACTACTGCTTAGAAAACTGCTTGGTGGATTCCTGGTTGTGTGTTATCTGCTGTTACTGCATCTGTTATTTGGTTCTACTGTGGTCTCTAATTATAGAGTTTCTTAACTCTTATTGCTCAAAAAATGCATATTGATGCAGAATCTGTTACGTCTTTTATATGAATTAGTGCAATGTTTAAAAATTGCTCTGGATTTTAGGGCCTTTGTCTCCCCATTATATTTGGCTTTGTTCAGAATCCTTGAGCAAAAACACTGAGAGGCATGAGTGCTTTACTTACTGGCATACAAGATCTATGCCTACCCTCATTCACCTTCATGTTTTTTCTGCAACATAACTTCCACAAACTTTTTCGTGTTGATAAATCAAATACATATATGTATAAGCATATAAAATATATATTATACGCCCATTATTACAAACACTCAAACTATTATTATCCATTTTCAAAATTCAGTTCCACAAATGCAGAAAGAAATGTTAGTAATGTTCCAATTGTATTAAGTGGCATGTGTCTCTCAAATATTAAAGCCTTGGAATTTTTTGACTTGCATGCAAAAGCTGTTCAAATGTTCATCTTGCTGTATGAAGTAATTTTAAAACTTTTATGGAGCAGATTTAATGAAGTGTGCAGTAAGTTGATGATTACTACTATCTGTTGCCTCCTGATTCAAAAAAGTACTCATGTTAACTGTAAGAGTCACTGTTTTTTGTTGTTCAGGCCAATGTAAAATTGACAGTTTGAGCTGATTTTTTTTTTTTTCAGATATTTCCTGTTTGGAAATAGGAAGAGTGTCAGCTGTTAGGCTGAAGCATAATACAGTAGGCTCTCTGTATATGTATTGTCCTCATCTGTTACTTCACTCTTCACTCTCAGCATTTAACTCATATTGAGAGGGTCCAAATGGAGAGGTGAAAAGTCAGCAAGCAAAGGAGAGTAGTAGTGCTGAAACTGAATTGGTGAGTACCTTCACGAGGTGGACCCTGTTTTCACAAAATCTCACCCAGGTGACACTGATATATAGACTGTATTTATATAGCATATATCGTGGACAAACATAGGTCAAAAATTAAAAGAGATAGATGGGTGCACAAGACCCAGGATAAAAAAGTGCCCAATCCTGGTAGGCACACTGGTGCCAGGACTGGAAAAAATTACAGTGTAGAATCATCCAAATACATAAACATTCCTTCAATGGGGCTAGGCTAGGCCCAGGGTGAGGATGCCCCACCCCCATTGTAGAAGGAAGTAGCAGTCCACAAAAATCACAAAAAATGATACGCCAAAGAAGAGACATAAAGATGACAGAATGGACTATTGAGGATAAGAAAGAAATTATGTATTGTTACTATTATGCAAAAAGCCCAGAAGTTCCAAACATAAGACATCCAAAAAGATTAAGAGAGAAAGTAGAGGAAAGAAAAATACTTCCATACTTCCACAAGAAAAACTGTCAGAAGCTTCAAATGAAATTTTGTGCTCATTAATACAACAGATTTGTGAAAAAAAGTATATAGATCAAGAAACATTAATCTATTTGGAAAAAGAAGTATCTGAGGAAGTGTGAAAATATAAACAACAAAACCTAGAGATATTTGAAAAATACAAAAAAGAAATATGGACGGGTGGAGCCTAGATGGCCAACTGAGAGCAGTGAATTTTGAGAGCTCCATAAACTAGTATAATAATATAGGAAAATGTTATTATTTTCAAGTTTAAAACATCAGAAATCTATAGATAAATCTATAGATAAACTACTAAACTACATAAATACCAATTTTGGTGGAGATTTACAAAAAAAATTCCTGTCAAGTAACTTGGAGATACAGTGAGTCACTGAATATGAACAACTCAAGGAATTCTCATCCAGATGCTGTTTTGAAAAAAAGAACTTCAATTGATGACATCTACCTTACAGGAACTATCTTTGAAGATGGATGGCTTTAAAAATGACTTAGAAAACCTCAAATTCAATTCTCAAAAACAGACTGATACTCTTAAGGAACTATTACAGCAACACCATACAAAAATAACAAATATAGAGACCTCTAAATGACATTGAAGGGAGACTCAAAAAGGAATAATTCCAAAAAGAATTTCTGCTTAAACAGAATATATGGCTGCTTAACAAAATAGATGACTTAGAAAACAGGTAAAGGAGAAACAACGTACAGATCTTTGATCTGCCTGAAAACACTGAAGGAGAAGAAATTATGTCATTCTTAACAACCTGGATTCCTAAATTTTTAGACTTGAAAGAGGGACTTTCATTTGGAATTGAAAGGGTACATATAACTGAGGAAACCTACTTCTAACTCAACAAATACTACACCTAGAGCCATAGTTATAAAATTTCTTTCATTTCTGGACAAGGAACTAATATTAAAATCTGCTTGGAGAAAATCACCCTTAAAATACAATAAAAGCCTGATAAGGTTTGACAATGATTATTCTTCCAGAATACTAGAACAAAGGAAAAATGTCTGGCCAATAATAAAACCGTTGAAACAAAACAACATTAAAGCACAGCTGGTCTTTCCAGCCAAGATAAAAATATGTTTTGCCAATGAGATAAGAACCTTTAATGACTTAGAAGAAGCTACTATATTCATCAAAAACAACAACATAGTGTCTGTTCCAGAAGAAATGGAATGGATGGCCCCTACTCTTAAAAGAATAAAAGAGACAAATCATTGGACCTGATGCTAGAAAGAAGAAACAAAAAACTGATTCCAAGACAGCTGTCCCAAAAAAAATAACTCTTACAACTACATCTCTCAAAGTATCAACCAATATGGTGCATCACTTGTCATCTGCTTTTATTTAAAAAAACAACTGAGAAACAGTAATCATTTATTCAGAATGTTCAAAGAGTCCAATAATTCTTCACAAACAAAGGTAGGTCAAGATGGGTTACTATTTACATTATATATAAGCCAAACAAAGCAACATATAATACAAATATAGAAGTTTCTATTCCCCTACTTGAACTCACTGAATACTTATCTTGTTCATTTTTCATTGATTTTACTTATAATATTTTAAGTAATTAATTAACTAATTCAACAAGTTACCAGTCATCAGAGTTCAGGCTCAAATGTAACAAATTAACATCATATATAGCAGTAACAGTAGAGTGTTTTGAGAAAAAAATGTTGTCATGGAGACTAATGCCTTCTTCAGTTAAAGTATGATTTAGAAATATCATGTATATCCCAGTTAAATAATAGTTGTAATTTTGTGGTTAGGCTGCTCCCAAATATTAATGGAAAAAATGTGAGACACAACATATTTTTAGATGTGACACTGAGGGGGTTGTCTGTCTAAATATAGTTAATATCAATTATGGCAGGTATCACAGCTACGAGTGCTGTTTGATCGATCCTGATATGGCATACGTGGATGCAGCTGTGTCTGGCAGCTAGTACAAATGTCATTATTATTCTGTCTAAATATAGTTAATATCAATTATGGCAGGTATCATAACTTCCAGAGCTGTTTGAATAATCCTGACATGGTGTGTGTGGATGCAGCTGTGTCTGGCAGCTGTTGTATGCTGCCATTTTCGTCTCCAGGAAGCTGTGGGTTGCAGCTTGTGATCGAGGTTTACTGATGCTTGTGTATTAAGAAGAGACATTTAGTGTTTTAGCCTGGATCCAGAGGAAGAGAGTGGATAAAACTGTGATTTGGGATATTTTGGCAGAGAATAGTTTGTTTATACATCTGCTGAGTGAGAGGTGGGAAGACTGGAAGAATGTGTTATCTCTTGTTGTGGCGGCTTGTTGGGAGGTTTTTTTTTTTTTTGATCTTTTTGCTCTCCATTGTTTTCCTGGCTGCTGCCTCACTGAAAGGGAGGGAATTTAGGCTTGAAGTTCCAGTGAAGTGAAGCTTTGTTTCAGGTGCATTGCGAGTCTCTTGTATGCAGTACACAGACACACAAACAAAAACAGATGCTCCCAGGTTGCTATGGTAACGGAGACAGAGTGACGATAATGCTTGGCAATTAAGTTTTTGGTTTAAAAAAATATATATAATAAAGGGGCTGTTTTAAAAAACAAGTACACATATTGATGGTCTCCCAACACTTCGTTTAGCTCATTAAGTTGATTCTTGATTAACAAAAAAAAATAATAATAATAAGCACAATTTATATTTCAAATGTATTTCTGTCCAAACACATTAAGGACTTACATAAAAGTGGAAGTCTGAGTTATTGTGAAAGACTAAGAGCAATTGGTCTTGTGCAGTACCTTTTGCATTGGTTTGGCAGGTGAGCTTGCTCGGACGTGTTGGGCATATGGAGATAGCTGATTTTAGGGGTATTTGGGGTTGCCAGGAAGTGCTAGAGAGTCATCAGATTTCCTTTGTGGAAATATCCATGGGAATGGAAGGTGTGTTGAGTGGTTCACTGGCACAGTGGCCACTGCATGGAACAGGCTGGTAAAATGGAACAGGACAAATACTGGCTTGGATATTTTAACAACAGCCTGGAAACACACCACATGAACTAGTGAATGGTATTCTGGCAAAACTGGATGGATATTGTTGCCCATGCTTGTAGTACTGATATGTGTGAATGTAAGGATGGAAATATACTTATAACAAATAAGAAACTAGAAGGGTTTCATAATTTAAAGTCTATGGACTGTATAAACATGCTTGGAAGGAGCTAATAATAAGAATAAGCATTACAGCTTGTGGTCTCTCAAATAACTAAGCAACAGCCAAAAAAAACACACACACAATAGTTATGTAATGTATGATTTTAGTAAATCAAGACAAAATATATAATTGTCATATAAGATGAAGCAGTCTGCTGAATTTAGATATTAAAGACAGGATTTAATAACATGAGCTTGTGTATAATAACACTACTGTCTTAACTTGTCATAAATGATATACAGTACATTGAATATCAAGGGGAAGCATGATGATTTCCTTATATAAGTAAATATGCATAAAAAGTCATGTAATTTCTTTAACTTGAATTGTAGTTTTTGTAACCCATCTTGACCATGTATAATACCTCAGCAGTTACCAAGGTAATGTTTTATACATCACATCAAACTGACAAAGTTATTCAAGAGAAATCATAGAAGGCTGAACTTGATATGTCACAGAATGTAACAATCATATTCTGAACTAATAGTATTAAATTGACAATAGACACCCACCCCAAGATTCAGCAAGCTCTGCACAGTGTGCAAGAATAGTCCAAGAGCTGCTGCAGGCAATATGGCCAACGTGCAATCCAGGAATGAGCTCCCGGGATGTGCATGAGTGTTCCTGCACTATTCCTGCATGGACAAAGCCTCTGTATGCTAATTACCTCATTTGCTGGTGAAAACCATGCAAATGAGGTGAATTAGTGATCCAGGAAGCAGGCAGGCGTCCATGCAGGAATAGTGTAGACTGCAAAAATGTATTCAGCCAATAGCTGAATACATTCCTGCAAACTACAAAACGGAGGCATGACAGCTCATAAAAAAGCATGTATTTTAAGGTTTAGGCATGCCAATGGCCAAATATTTGGCCATAGGCATGAAAACTAGTTTCAAAATTATAAAAAATAACTTTTGTTTTAGGCCAATTTTGGCCATTTAAGTGTAGGGCAGTGGTGCTCAAATGGGATCGGCCTGAAAATAAGAATAAAACCTGGAAATAAGCTTTTAAACCAAAAGCATCATTTTGCCATAATAGTCAATGGCATGCATAACACAACAAGACCATGGAATAGTGGTTGCTAAGGGAGAAGGCTGAGTGTCAGTTTTGTAACCATGCATTATCAGTCAGTTCTATGCAAATGAGGGGAATGATACTGAATCACAGATTTCCCCTTAGTGCTAGCTTGCACCCAACCATGTAGGTGCAATAACACCATGGTCTAAGCCTAAGAGCTTTATGACCTCATGAGGGTGAGTGTCATGACTGCTGTAAGCTTATTGGAGCACAGTGGCCCGTGTTTGCCCTTAGCTAAGCACAGCTAAGGAAGGGAGTGTGTCTGAAGCTGCCTAGCAGGATTTACATTGTCTAAACGGGTGTGCATGCTGTGCACCTGGTTTAAACAAAAAAAAAAAAAAACAGGAAATAACATTTCCATTCACATCTGAGCACTGGGTTTGCATGGCAAACCTCAGGGCTTAAACAGGAAGGCAATGGAAAGGGAAAACAGCAATACAATGGTAATCAAGGAGAACTAGAACGGCTGGCAGGTGAAATGTATCAGAATCAGCCAATTACACAGGCAGCCCAGTACAGCACCCTACTATAAACTATGCAAAGACCTTTCACTCTGTTTTTTCCCACAAACTCTACACCACTGGTGTACACAAACAGGGAAATTTTACCTAACAAAACCAACAAAATGATAGGGGCTGCTGTCGCTCTCATAAATCAATATGTGGAAGAGGCTGATGGTGGTGAGGATGAGAATGCTGATGACCAACCCACAGTGAGGAGAAGGAGAAGAGTGTACAGACCCAGGGTAAACTACCAAGAGCTATATGAGCTGGAGATAGTAGAGTGCTATAGAGTGGACAGGGACCTCCTATAGCAAATTGTTGAGCAGTGCCAGCCACACCTCACACACAGAACCAACAGAGGGGAACCCATCCCTGTGGATACCAAGGTATGTGTAGGCTTAAGAATACTAACCACAGCCTCAGGTACCTTCCAAAGGCCAACTGAGGATATCTTGGGGACCTCACAGTTATCAGCATACAGTGTACTCAACCAGTTCCTGGATGCCATGTCAGCACAAGCCAGTAAGCACATATATTTCCACAACACCCATGAGCCGTTGACCAGCAATATGCATCTCTTCCACCAAATAGCAGAATACCATGAGACAGTGGATGCTATAGACTGCATGCACATACACATCAAAGCACCACCCAGTGAGCAGGATAGGGTCTACATAAACCGCAAGGGCTTAACCGTCCACCAACTGCCAGGTCATGTGTGATTCCAAAGGCATTATAATGAATGTGTGTGCTGGCAGCCCTGGAAGCTATCACGACTCCCACATCTGGCAAATGATGCAGCTATACCAGAGATTTGCAGTGGGGACATCCCATATGGCCACCTAGTGGGGGATGCTGGTTACGTACTGGAGCTGGGGCTGATGACACTTATCACAAATGCACACATACCCGAACAAGAACTCCATAATGAGGCACACGCACAAACCAGAATCATAATAGAGCGTGCATTTGGGATGCTCAAGTCACAGTTCCAGTGTCTGGACATATCCGGTGGGGCGTTGCAGTACTCTTATGTACCCAAATTTTAATTGTATATGCCATGCTACACAGTATGATCCTGCAGAAATAGCTGCAGTAGGAACAGCACGTGACAGGGCCACACAGCCCCCCACCATTGCCAAGACCAGCACAGACTGACATGGAGGAGGAACAACCTGAGCATGCCCCTGTAGGCAGAAGGAGGCGTGCCCGGTATCCCCAGGCTTTGGCAAAGAGGCAACACATAGCACATACACTGACACGGTAGGAACCCAGGGAATGACACCTCTCTCTGACTCGCACATACAGTAAAAGAGATGCCAAAAATGACACTACCTGTGGTTAATCATGTATAGGGAGTGTACTATGTGCATCTGACATAGTCAGCCCTCCAGCACCATCCTCAATACTGGCACAGCCACAAGGTAAGTCACTCTCCCTATCAATTGCTGAATGGAGTAGTGTGTTCTGCTACTTGTATCTATGGTATGGATGTGAGCATACAAGGGGATCAGGTGGCTGAATGGGATGGCAGCAGATTGTAGACACCTGCATGGGCAGCATGAAATCCAAAACAAATACTGGTGTCAACAAAGTAGGCAGTACTAGACAACGTGACAAATCCCACTGCAGGACATGTGGTGGTCCAAATGTGTGTCCATATGACACAAACATGCATGTCAGTGAGGCTCACATACCCAACAACATTCTCAGCCAGCAGGACAGATGTAGATGACCACAAAGAAAGGCTGTGCTAAGGCCTTTGATTGATGGCAATGGAGAACAGCCCCCCCCCAGACCTACACAGACAGACTACAACAGGTGAGACAGTTGGATGTTAGTTCTAAAGGGTAAGAAGTCTGAAACTGAAATGTAGGTCAACAAAACCTAAGATCTGTACTCCACTGATATGCCTCTAGTCTGCATGATAGGTCAGAATACAGAATGAAATGGAAGCCAACAGAGTACCTGAAATACCAGTACAGTCATAGCAAATGTTTACAGTTGTCATGTGTGCCCCTCCCACAATCATACATAGAAATGTAGTAACATGTACGTCTGGGTATAATAACAGTGGAGCAAAGATTACCTGAGCTGGCCAAATTAGCAGGATAGATTGTTCCACGTGTACAATATTCAGGGCTCTGTGTGTTAGGTTGTTGTGTGTTGTATATTGTGTGGAAGTGGTCAGCATGTAGGCATGGAGAATTGTGCCCCGGTGGCTTATGGCCAGTACTGTTGATGACAAGGCCAAGTTCTGACAACTGCAGTGCCAAACACAGTGCATCCCAGCAAGACCCAGTTCATACTAATTGTTAGGATGTAATATCTGTCACCATCTGAAAGATGGACATGGCATGAATGTGGGCCCAGACATACACACAGTACACAGGTGGAAGTACCCTAGACAGAGTATATCAAATGTAACTGTCAAATGGACACACCTTTGGAATTGTACATACAGGTTAGCAGCACATTAGTTGTCTGTGTAGTATGGAACACTGATGTAGTCTGGCGAAACAGTGCAGACCACAAAAGGCACAGTTATGAAGTACTGAGAAACTGCTGATGTCCCCGCACAAGCCAGCATAAGGGGAATGTCCCACTTATACCTGTGAGTCAGCTGCAAGAAGTTTCCATAGCACACATGCACTCAGCTCACCTTACCATCAGCCACTGGTTCATCACAGGTCATATCCCTGCTGTTGGGAATGAGTACAGTATGACTCCCACCTCTGTAGAGGAATACCCACAGAATGCAAAATGCTGAAAAGGTTTCCCATACAGGTGTGTCCCTAGCTGTAAGCAGCACCCTGCCAGCATCCACACCAATTAATTAATAAGGACAGAAACTATTGCCATTAACACCTGGCACACCTACCATGTCACCCCAGGGGAATCCAGTGGCTTTCAGCCTGGGACTGTAGGAGTGAGAGAATGCACTGGCCTGCTACAGATAGCCTACATCACTACCAAATACCCTACAATCTTCTGCCAAAGGCCTGTGCCTCATCTGTACTGCCAATGTATGTTATCTCATTAAGTCCCAAATAATGACATAACATAGTCCACAGAACACAAATGCAAGGCCATGTCAACAAATCCCAGTAGCATGCCCACCATATCCTACTGCATGAACTGTGGACCAACCTCTAAATACCACTGGAATGAAGGGATAACTATAGGGATACTTATCAGATATTGCTTGCATAATGTTAGGAAGAGGATAGAATAACAGAGGAGGGTAGAAGCATGGATGCCATGGAGTGTGTGAAGTCTAAAACTCTGATGTGTGCCCATACTATCCCTGCCTGCAAACCCAGGAATGGGTTGCTACAAACCTGCTTGTAAACCACAATGTGAAGGGGAACTAACCAGATATATGAGCCCTGCTGTATCCCCTGCTTGTACATCTATCAACGTGACAGAATGGCCATATCCTGCTGTACAGCTGAGAGGTATGTCCACAGCAGAATATGGCCATTCCTTCACATCAATAGATGTACAAGCAGGGGATTCTCAGCCATCACAGTACCAAGGTGCTGGACCATTTACATAGACCCATCAGCAAGTGTCAGCAGCTCCCCCTCCAGAATGGCATGAGTGTGTAAGAATATGTAGGCTGAAGACCACAATACTGGACACAGCTTCATTCATCTTGTATTACCCAGGAAATTACTGTGAGCAAATAAGTATATCTGTCAGTGGTTGATGACATAATACATCACAGTATAAAACAGTACATATGTCTGAATATTTCTGCTAACACAAAAACCATGTAGCACAAGCAGCACAGACACAATTAGTTACATTATCCCACCATCCTTTGCCCATTGTGACTCCATATTGTCAACATATCTACAGATATCCTGCAGAAACAGGTTGCTAGTTGTAGGTGTAGAACACAAATGCCTGCACTGCAGTACAACCTAACTGGAATGGATTCACACATTCAATACAGAATGCCATATTGGGCATGCTCCCACACTTAGAGAAATAAAGCCCATGTCTGACAACAACAATGGACTAAACATATCTGTCAATTGCATATTTCTGTGCACACACACCACATTGCACACCAGTCATACTTTGCATGCACATTGGATAGGAATACACACATATATCCATGGACAACACACTATAATAGGTCAAACATACACAAACAGAGATGTGGGGAAGAGAGAGAGAGACAGACAGTGATAAAGAGCTTCCCATCATCAGGCCTGTCCCACCCAGCACACATCTAATTGACCAATATCACATGATGTGCCAAAGTCTATCACTGTAGACATTTGCTTCTGGTAGGCCTAAGCACTATACTGTCTGTGGTGCTTGTGATAACTGTGTGACATGACAGTACAAGTCATTATTCATCTAGCAGTTGTATACACAGTCCTGTCAATTGTAAAGTTGTGTGTGACTGAGTGTTGTATGTGTGTTTCCAGAGGAATGGTTTATGGCCCATTCTCACACACTGCACTCCCCATTGCCTGAGTTTAGCTAGCTTGCTGATGTCATTCACTTTGAAATACCCCTTTGGACAAAAATCATCCCCATAAGCTATGTGGCACACACAACAGTGTAATGGTATAGTGTGATGTACTAGTTAGGTAGGAGTTCTAATCCCAGACAATGCAACTATGAAACTCTGTGTGTGTAGGGATCAATGGTTTTGAGGCCATTCACAGACACTACACCTCCCATTGCCCTAATTTAGCAATCCTGCTGATGTCAGTCAACTTTAAATACCTCCTTGGAGAAGAATCAAACCTGTAAGCTCTGTGGCACATGCAATAACTGTGTAATGATATAGTGTAATGTACTTGTTAGTTGGGAGTTCTAATCCCAAACATGACAACTGTGAAACTATGCATGCATGTGTGTGTAGAGAGTAATGCTTTTGAGGCCATTCACAGTCTCTACACCTCCCATTGCCCTACTATAGCAAGTCTGCTGATGTCAGTCAACTTAAAATACCTCATTGGACAAAATTCAGCTGTAAGCTCTGTGGCACGTGCAATAACTGTGTGATGCTATAGTGTGATGTACTAGTTAGGTAGGAGTGCTAATCCTGGACATGGCAACTATGAAACTCTGTGTGTGTGTACAGAGTAATGCTTTTGAGGCCATTCACAGTCACTACACCTCCCATTGTCCTACTTTAGCAAGCCTGCTGATGTCAGTCACCTTGAAATACCTCTTGGACAAAATTCAGCTCTGTAAGCTCCATGGTGCATGCAATAACTGCATAATGCTATAGTGTGATGCACTAGTTAGGTAGGAGTTCTAATCCCAGACATGGCAACTGTGAAATTCTGTAGGTAGGAGTTCTAATCCCAGACATGGCAACTGTGAAATTCTGTGCATGTGTGTAGAGAGTAATGCTTTTGGAACCATTCACAGTCACCACACCTCCCATTGCCCTACTTTAGCAAGCCTGCTGATCTCAGTCACCTTGAAATACCTCCTTGGACAAGATTTAGCTCTGTAAGCTCCATGCCATGTGCAATAACTGTGTAATGCTGTAGTATAATGCACTAGTTTGGTAGGAGTTCTAATCCCAGACACGGCAACTGTGTATCTCTGTGGGTGTGGGTGTGTGCATGTGTGCATGTGTGTGTGTGTGTGTTTTTGTGTGTGTAGAGAGTAATGCTTTTGAGGCCATTCACAGTCACTACACCTTCCATTGCCCTACTTTAACAAGCCTGCTGATGTCAGTCACCTAGAAATACCTCTTTGGACAAGATTCATCCCTGTATTCTCTGTGGCACGTACAATAACTGCATAATGCTGTAGTGTGATGTACTAGTTAGGAAGGAGTTCTAATCCCAGACATGGCAAACGTGAAAATGTGTGTGTGTGTGTGTGTGTGTGTGTGTGTGTGTGTGTGTGTGTGTGTGTGTGTGTGTGTGTACAGTGTAATGCTTTTGAGGCCATTCATAGTCACTACACCTCCCATTGCCCTACTTTAGCAAGCCTGCTGATGTCATCTACCTTGAAATACACCTTTGGAGAAGGGCTAGCCCTATAAGCTCTGTGGTGCATTCCATAAATGTGCAACAATGTAGTAGCAATAACTACCCAGCTATGGGTGTGAATCTCATCTGTGGCAAGTGTTTGTGTACATAGGTATGTGTGTACCTTAAAGATGGTTACAGCCAGTACACATCTCAGAGCCAGACTTTAGAAGTCCTGCAGATATCATCCACCTTACAAGTATCTGTTGTGAAGCCTAAACCATGTCAGGTCAGTGGTGCCTGTGGTAAATGCTTAACCATAATGGTCCGTAAAGGTTGTTAGATAGAGGTTTGAACCTCACTGGCAAATGTAAATTTGTGAGAAGGGTAAAATTATTTTGGGGATCTCTCACCCACTACATCATCCAATGCCAGTATTTATAAGGGCTGGTGATGTTCCTCACCTTAGAAGTAACTTGGGACAACATCCATCCAATAAGCTCTGTGGCACATGCAATAAATGTAGTACACTGTAGTAGCAATACATGGCTAGGTAGGGATTTGAATCAAAGTACTAGCAATTGGGTTTGTGTGTGTCTGTCAATATTATCCTGTGTGGAGGTTGCTGTGATTGTGTAATGACAGGATGCATTGTGGGGCAGGTTTTGCTAAATTATTATATTGAGGACCTACTATATGTCACAATGTCCACCTTACAAGGATAACAGATGTCAAACAGCAGAGAGGCTGGTGTAGACAATCCATAGCCCTATATGTGACATTATGGATTGGTGAACAATATAGGCAACCCTTGTATTACTCAAAGAACACTCTCCACCCACATCTCATACACAAACACACTTGGCTAGGCAACAACCACTATATTGGTAGTTCCCTGCATATTGCCCACAGATAGTAACCATGGTGTGATTGCAGTGGAATACATGCCTGTTGACCACAACACTGCCATTGACATCAGAATGTACTGTGATGTGTAACATCTCCTGACTGAGTGTGTGTTATCCAGCAAGTAAAAGGACATAGCACCCTGTTCCATCCCTACAATAGGCAAATAATTGCTTAGAGTGCTCCTTTTCTATGTTCCCCACTGGATGCCTGCAACAATTGTAGAGTCTGCAAATGTAACCCACAAAGGGAATACCATGCCTTATACACATGCCCTGTATGGACATATGCCACTAACTCTACTGAATACCTGTATCATGCTGACAATGTAGGTGCATAAACGACCACAGTTCCATAGCCAGGTCTCACCACATGATGTCAGGAATGCTACATCAGATGATAATCTGTCCACACAACATGCCCCAGAGACTCCAAGTACACTTAAACACATCACATAACATGCATGTAGGACATATGCACAACCCAGACACTGTCCATGTTATGGAATATAGATCACATACATGACAAGCATTGCACAGCACTGGCCACCCACGATAGTAACACAGATGAGTGGATGGTGAATATAATACCCACCTGTGTGGGCCAATCCAAGGACTACACACTGTGCCACACTGGAGACCATTGTCATGTGGCCTGATGCCAAGTTATTCCCTTTGCCTAGCCTTGTACAGCCTTCTGGCACAGTCAGCTAATACACACCTGAAGCAATGAACCCATGTATGTCAGAACTGGCAAATATGTGTGTGTGTGTGTGTGTGTGTGTGTGTGTGTGTGTGTGTGTGTGTGTGTGTGTGTGTAGATTAATGATTTTAAAGCCATGCACATTCACTAAACATCCCTTTGCCTAGCTGTAGCATGCCTGCTGATGTCAGTCACCTTGAAATAACCATTTGGCCATATATCAGCCTGTTAAGCTCTGTGGCACATGTGATAACTGTGTAATATTGTAGATTAGCAAACTAGTTAGGTAGGAGTTCTAATCCTGACCCTGCCAACTGTGATAATGCGTGTGATTCTCTGAGAGAGTGTGGTTGTGTCTTCCCTGATACCTGCTTTTGTGGACAGTCACATGTACTACACTTCCCTTATCCCTCCTTTATCACTGTTGCTGATGTCACTCACCTTCAAAGATACCTTTGGACAGCTCTCCAACATGTAAGCTCCATGGTGTGTACAATAACTGCACAACAATGTAATAGTAATACATAGTCAGGTAGGGGGTTGAAACTCAGTACTGGTAAGTGTGTGTTTGGGTGTGTGTTATCATTGTCCTGTGTGGGTGTTGGGGCGATTGTGTAATGACAGGGTCCATTACGGTGTGGGTTTTGCCAAGTCATTATATTGAGGAGCTATATGTCCCATTGTCAACATTAGAAGGCCAACATTTTCCAAACATTGTAGAGATTGTTGTCAACAATCCTCACCCATAAATGTTTACAGCCATGTGCAATTACCACGTGGAAGTATGGATTAGTACGCAATATAGGCAACCATCATAATGCCCAGATACCACTCTCCATCCATGGATCATACACAAACATGCTTGGCTCTTATTCTCCTACTCCCTTCCTTTCTTACTTTGTTTCTGTCTGTCTGTCTCTCTCACTCCCTCGCTGGTGGATGTGGAAAAGTACACCTGCTTTGCTTAGGCAGCAGCATGAGATTTTTAAGTGATGCCCATGATCAGCTGATGGCTTGTGCATGAATTGCAGTCCCCCACTAGCTAATTGCATGTAGAGCAGCTGTGGTATCATTCCTATAGCCAATTGCATGGAAACACACTCCTATAACTAAGCACTTCATGTGGGTGTTGGCCCTTTTCCTTCACTGTGAGCAGTACTTCATGTGGGTGTTTGACAAACAGCATCACAGAGGGTAATTGGATACACCTCTTACAACATACACTGTGGAGATAGGCCAATAAACAGGAGAAGGATGTTCCAGACATGGGGACAGAATGTAAGTATAGCGCTTCTACATTTGAAGTAATGTTGATTTAATAGGGTTTGTGTGAATATGGCTGTTCTACATGATTTAATATCTGTCATGACAGTGTTATGTGGTTGAGGAAACTCTCACTTGTAGGGCTATCTGCAGACTGGCCAGTGTTTGGAGTCTTGCATGTGTTGTGCTACTCACACATTTCCTGTCTTTAGAAATGCAGTAGTATACTCAGAGGATTGCAGTCAGTACATGGTGACATTCTTGTGAGTTACTGACCTCATATCCCTCAAAGGACATATGTCACAACAAACCCTGTTACACCAGTAAATGTATGGGATTATCACAGCAGCATGTCAATATTGGCCCTGTGTTTGTGCCTCCAGCCACAAGTCTGTCAACCTTTGTACATATGTCACGCAGTAAAAGGTGCATATGTTCAGTACATCATTGCTCACTGATATCATACCTGATAACAAGCCAGTGAGATATCAGACTGCTAGACATGTTATGCATGGTAGGCCTTATATTTGAGGACAAAACCTGGACATTCTGTTGTAGTGTGTACACTAGTGAGGTCTGTGTACTTGTGGTGATTGCTGACAGAGTGTGTATTGTGAATATGTACCTTGGCCTGTGTACAGACTGTGGTAGATGTCATTGTTCTTGGTCCTGTTCTATCTGATGTTGCACGCTGTTCCTGTGTATGGTACCCTATTGGTGTACATGTTTGTAGGGCCAGACTGACACATGTCCCATACCACAGTCAGGCATTGCCAGACCAATACATGTCCCATACCACAGTCAGGCATTGGAAGACACTGTGTATTGGCCCAGTATATGTAGGGTTAATGTGTGAGTGCCACATATGAGGATGGTGTTGTTCACACAGTCCATATACTGTAATATTAAGTACGCTTACAATATGTGACTGTGGCTGTGTTCAGATTGGTTGTGGGTATGCACTTTCACACAGGTGTCCCTTACTTTGTGCTGTTGCATGCTTGTACATCCTGCTATATTTGCAAATACATTTGTATTCCCCCATATGAAATGTAGGCTACTGTTGTGGCAGTCTGCCTGTAGTTTCCACAGTACTTTGTGACATGCCTAGCAGCTCAGTGTATTTAGCCAGTGTGAAGTTATGTCCAGATATTTATCAGATGTACTGCTGCTGGGCCACCATAACTGTTGTGTATTTCTGACAAAGCAGTGGGATGCTGTACAGATGTATGTCACTAACTAGTGGGTAGTATGTGGGTCTGTGACCTCTGCTCCTCCAGTTATTATGTGGCAGGACAGACAGGAGTGTGTGAATGCATAACCTGTGTGAGCTTATCTATTCCAGTATTTTCATGATATTCCCATTTACATGGCTGTAAACATCCACTTTGTCAGGCTTGGTCCACATGTCTTGCACTAAGAGGTTCTGTGTATACCTCTGAAATGACCAGAGTGTGTCAGACTGTCCACATTTATTGGTCATAGCTCTGCTGTATTCCACAGGATGATTACTGTGATCTGTGTGGTACTGCACTATGATGATCTTATGATGCCTGTCAGTAAATGACAATGTCGAATTTCAGTATCTCGAGACTATAAAGCGAAGTCTGAAAATAGCAAATGTGCATAATCGCGAATTTGAATATCTCGAATTCGTGGTTATGGCTTTATGCTACATAATGTCCAGGATTGTATGTGGATGGTGTGAGGTGCCGTGTGTGGATTTAGGTGTTATGTCAGGTAAGTGAGTGTTTTGTAAGGGATTTGGGTGGGAGTTTGAGTGTATGTGCTGATATGTGTGATGTGTGTGTGAGGGACTGTAGAATGTGTGTGTGTGTGTGCGTGTGTGTGCGTGTGTGTGTGTGTGTGTGTGTGTGTGTGTGTGTGTGTGTGTGTGTGTGTGTGTGTGTGTGTGTGTGTGTGTGTGTGTGTATGTATGTGTGTGTTTACTTTGTATACTGTTTGTGCGATCTTGGGGTTAGTATATATATGTAGGGGGTGAGGGGTGCATGGGGGCTTGGCCCCCTGCTTATTTATGTTGTAGGTTTGTGGATGTGTGTTATTTTGTTTGTTTATGTTGTGATGTGGGTGTCATGGTGTATGTGTGGTCTGGTGAGTGCTGTGTTTTAGGTGTTTTGAATTTCGCGGTTTTGGGCTTCGCTGTTTTGGTATTTCGGTGTTGTGTGAATTCGATTTCATGGTCTCGAAAAACTGAAATTCAAGATTTCAGTATTTTGAGATTATGAAGTGACTCCATACATACATACATATATATATATATATATATATATATATATATATATATATATATATATACATATATATACATATACATACACATATATATATATATATAAATGTTTACATATATATACATACACGGGTCCCCTTCAGTAGATTTAACTTTTAAATGTTCGAAGACGATATGGACGAGACCATAACACTGAACATTTAGAAGTCCAAACGGACTGAATGGAGATCCGTGTACATTGTGGAATGGGAAGATTTCCCTTTCCTGCAAAGTATTGTAATCTCGGAGTTGGCATATTTAAGTAGCAGGGGTGTGGGGGGTGCAGGGGGGCTTGCCTCCGCCTATGCAGGTTTAGTTTAGTTTTTTTTTTTTCTTTTGTTTATGTTTTCTTCATTTTTCGAACTTTTAAATGTTCGATGTTATGGTCTCGGCCATATCGTCTTCAAACATTTAAAAGTTCGATCTACTGAAGTAGATCCAGATATATATATATATATATGTATATATATATATATATATATATATATATATATATATATATATATATATATATATATATATATATATATATATATATACATATCCTTATGTGTACACGAGTGTTGTATTTTCCTTCCCAGACGTATCCTACCATATTTATCTGATATGTGTTTATATAGATATAACAACATACTGATTCAACAATATTTCCACTAACAAGTACTACACAATTGTAGAAGTCAAAGCAGTTTTTCACTACTATTCAGTATTTGTACTGACAGATATATTGGAAAAAACAACAAATGTTTTCATACCTGTGATGGCTTAGAGGTTAACTGCTCTGACTGTAGTGTACAGGATCCTGGGTTCAAGCCATGCAAGGGCTGTATATTTTGTTGCTAGGCAAAACAAGGACTGTTAGATACAGAGTGGCTAAGGCAGTTTTGAGCAGCTTTAAGCGGGTTTGCATGACGGTAAGTGGTTCTAACATACGGTTAAATGTACAGGCACTTAAAGTGTTTCAACTTTGCTTACCAGTGCGCATATTTGCTTAGCATTTATATTGCAGCAATGCTGAAACCTGCTAAGCATGGCTCAGCCTTGGTAACCAGAGATCACATTACAATCTGATAAAATAGCAGGGTAATGACATCTTTAATAAGTGTATTTAATTCCATGTACATAACATGCGTCTATGTGCTGTCATTACAGTAGCAAGGAGTGTGAGTCTGGGACACCTGAGTATATATGGCTTGAACAACACTCTTTTCTGTTTGAATGTATTTCATACATGGGTAGTATCCCAGGTTATATGCAGTCACACTGGCATGTAGTGTATCATTACTTTACTACTGTTAGTGCTTTCCCAAGTAAGAGTAGACTGCAGATTGTAGTACTGAAACCAAACACCTCTGCATGCAAAGATGGACTCTGAGTCCTGACTATCATGTTCTTGGTGTGTGAGCTGTGTGTCATTAAGTAGTTGCTACTGGATATTGATCTGACATGTGGATATTAACTGTAGACTACTGTGTGTATAGGACATGTCATTGAGGGCTGCTGTCATGTAGTAATGGCATATCTATCAGTGTCAGATGTCTATCTGTCAAAAAATTCATCCTAATGCCTAACCAGCTGGCTAGCTGATGTCTGTCTGTCCTCTATACAGATGTTCAGATGTCAGGTGTCCATCTTGGCTGCTTACAGGCAATCTGTGCTTGACTGACACTGATATGTCTGCTCAGCTGTGTTATGAATGCCACAGCTAGGAATCCCCACCCTGTACACACCACATGCCATGGATACCTCAACTACACTACCACAGTCAACAGAACATGCTTGGGTACAGGTCCCCAAGACAGACACTGACCATGTTATGTAATGCATGTTGCATACATGTCAATTGGAGCACCTCACTGGCCCTCTACAAGAGGCAACCAGATAATTGGATGTTGCATTTAACTCTCACACTGAGTATCACTCATGTGGCATCAGTTGATAGATGGCCTGCTGACAAATGGCAGGTGGCATGAAACCACTGTACCCACATCCCCTACTCTTCTCATCTCTCCATGGACAATATCCTGGTATACACCGAAGATCACCTGCACCTATGGACCCCAGTACTGACAAATGTGTCAGTGTGCATTACTGAGAATAACAATGTCTGTATTTGTAAACCTGTAGTTGACAATAACCTGAGGGCATTCACACCCACTACATCCCCCATTGCCATAGTTAGATATGGCTGCTGCTCTAATGGACATTACATGTACCTTAATACACTCTTCACCCTATGGGCTACCTGGAGCTTGCAGTACCTGCACAGCACTGTTGTACAAATGGGTAGATAGGGATGGGTTACCCTCTGAGTCCTGGCAAGTGTGTGTATACGTGCAAGTGTGGATATTTGCAGGATACAGTATTCTGAGGCCACATTCTCCTAATACAATACACCTTGCTATACAGTATAATGGATAGTGATGTTGTTGACCATAGGAAAGCCATGACAAAGCATCACCCTACTATCCCTGTGGCATGTGCAATAGATGCATATCCTTATAGTAACAATCTTGAGATAGACATGGAGGTGTATTGCAGTCCTGGTCAATGTGTGATTGTGGATATGTCAGAGTATTATCATGGTTTTCAGTGAGTACAATATCCAATATGGGGTGTGGGTGCTGGGTATACTGTCTTTACACCATGGTACCCCCAGTACATGTCCCAGTGTCCACTGTATGGGAACCACACTCACCATCAACCATACATGTAACTGATTACACTATCCAGCCCAATGATGCATGTGCTGTGTGCAACTTATCTGTAACAGAATGGACTCACTGACAAGGTAGTTAGCACTGATAAACCCAGGTCTCTCAGATATGTGTGTATGACTGTAATGTGTTTGTCAATGTGTATATGACAGTATGTCACACTATGTATTGTTCACAAACAACCAGTACATCCCCCATTACTATACTGTATAAGGCCTGGTTATGTTCTTCACTTAACAAGTAACATGGGACACACCTCATCCTAAAAGCTGTGTGGTATGTGCAATTAAGACCACACACATTAGCAGCAATAAGTACCTAGGTAGGGGTTGTACTCTCAGTGTTGCCAAGTAAGAGTGTGTGTGTATGTGAAGGGATCTACTTCAGTTTGCAGAAAATACATGTCCCGGGATGTCATCTGTCCAAGAACTGACAGGCAAATTCTAACATTTCACAGGGATCATCTTGTGGAAATTAATTCCATCAAAACTAGTAGCAGATGTGTAAATGCCTCCTTCCCTACTATATAGATGTACAGCAATACTGGGGTTGGTATACATAGCTGGGTGTGGATCTTGTGGACACAGCCACCATCATTGTGGTTATTGTTGTGTGTATCCCCCCGCTTAGTCGGCTGTAATACTGTACAGTTTATGTTAACAGGTTAAGTAGTTGTCAATCACACTATCTGCATTTCTACACCACCCCACACCCTCCAAAGGGTAGGGCTATGCCACCCACACCAGCACACCTATGTTTACCAAGTTGAGGATTGCACTACATTGGGCCAGTGCCATCATCAATGACATTAAGCTGGCAGACTGATTATTTCCCAATATAATGTTGTGCTTATTCTGTCTTGGTGAAATTACATAGGCTAAAATGTGTTCCCTGCAAAATTACATACATCCATGTGTACAGTATTCTCTGTGTATTGCATCAACAACAAAGCCTGTGTGTGTCTGTGTTATACACAAACATGTGGTGTGTACATTCCAGTACACTTACCATTGTCCACTATAGAAGGGCTGCTGACATCAACCATGCACTCAACTGTATACATTCCTCAGATCTATCAGGCATGTGGCACATCCAGTAACGGTTATACAGACCTGTGACTTGTGTTCAGCTGTACCCAAAATATGGCACAGTCAAGGTGGCACCACAGTGACATACACCTTGTAGGAAATAACAGCAGATCAACATCCTGCTAACACATAGACACCTACAACACAAACGGAATACATTATGGAGACTACAATCACTCAGTGTTAATAGCAGCTATAATGTATTATGGCTGGACAGCTACACATCCTGACATGTAAGCATTAAACTTTAGTGCTGAAAACATGTCACACAGCATTGCATTGGTACATTTTAGTACAGTCACCCTGTGCATCAGACCCATATTAGCCTGTCCATGCATCAATGTTATGGATGACAGGGATGTGGCACAGGTATCATCATATGCCACAGACCTAAGCTGAGCTGTTGGGTTGACATCATGTGTGTGTGTTAGGAGGTTTCATTATTAATTGGGCTGTGCAGATGTGGTGTGTGTAGGTATGGGGTTGCCCTAGCTGTGTTGGTGATGTGTGTGTGTATGCATGCACACAGTTCTGCCATGCTGCTTCCCTATACAGGGGTTTGTTGGATAGCTGCAGACCATACCTGGCAGGGTGTGGAGTTCACCGTCTCCAGCCACGGACATGAGAACTGTGCCTGCCAGGGGTTCCACAGGCTCTACCAGACACAAGCCAGGATATGGTACTCTCCCCTGATGATGACATATGTCCGCTGGATCCGAGCCCCTCTTAGGACTGGCCAGGGCCACGTGCACATGGCCTGCCATGTTGTATTGTGGACAGCACCCCCCCTGCAGTGCTGGTGCTGGTACTGCCACTACAGGAGTGGCTCTGACTTGTTGCATGCCCACGTCGACCTCCACCTGTTGGTGTTGCTGTCCTACTTCAATGTGGCTGTCACACTACTCCCACCATATGCTCAAGCACAGACATTGCATGGTCAAGGATTCCCATCAGCTCACCCAACCATCTATCCAGGACCTCTGCACAATAATGGTGGGCACCTGCAATATCATGGATGTTGTTAATAACAGCAGAATGAATAGCCCTCTGGAGCCTCAGACCATGTCTGGTATAACATTCTATATGTGCCTACACCTCCATGAGGGCCTGAAACATGCATCTGGTGACATCAGCTGTGGAACTTCTGCTAGGGGCATGATGACCAGCAACCCTCCTACGAGCACCCCTGTACATTAGCCTATGCGGTACCTCACCGGGCATCCGGCTATGGCTGCTGTGTCCAGACACACTTGGTATAGTCACCACACTGTCCTGTCCCATGTCACCACCCACCAACTGTCCCTCATCTATGGCCAGTGGTGATGGGGTATGCATAGACAATGTGACTCTGTGTGGGGATAGGGTGGATAACAGTGGGATGTCAAATGATAGCACGCCTTCAGCCACTGACAACCCTGTCTGTGCTTCACAACACCCATCATCATTGTTTGTATGGACACTAACATCAGTTTGCCTGCAGGAGGGACCCTGACCCACCTCGCCACCTGTGAGGGGAAAACAAGAAATGCACTTTAAGACCTGTACGTCATTGCTTAACTGTATACACACACACACACACAGACACACACACACACACACACACACACACACACACACATACACACACACACACACACACACGCACACACACGCACACACACGCACACACACACACACACACACACACTTACAGGTGAGGTTGCACAATGATATTACACACAGACCTCTCATTACCCATCTGTCAACATGCATGACATTTGGCACTCAACAGCATGCACTGCAGCTATAGTCAATCCCTGTTACCAACATTATACAGCTCTGTGATGCATGAGTTGTGTTAGTAGGTGATGCCCCTTCCCCTGGAACACACTGCACCCATGTACAAAGTATTGCTGTGCACCTGTGCAGCACCCTGGAATGTACTGTGCACCATACCTCACAGGTGTACATACCACTGATGAATGTGTATATGTGTGTCAGTTATGTTTGCTCTGCTGCTCACAGCCCCTATGTGTTTGTTCATAGGCTCAGAGGTTCATAGGTAGGAACTAGGCTATTGGCCCTAGGGCCTATATAAGCCTAACCAAATGGTACCCTGGCTTTTGCCACCCAAGAAAATTATTTTCCTGTGCTCTTGTCAAGCAGAGCCACAGAAGTGATCCCCAGGGTGAATTTCCTATCTCCCATCCAATCAACAAGAGTTTTCTTGAAGAGTGCTAATGAGGAGGTTTGCTTTATATAGATAGGTTGTTTGTTCCAGAGTATGGGAAGTCTCTGGGACAGGAATATATCCCTCCAGCATTTTCTGTTTAGTGTGGTGACAAGGTTTAGGTCTCAGAGCGTGTAGCTTGGAGGGATTGGGATTTCTTTAAGTGGAGCATGTCCAACTGCTCTGGGTTTGACATAGCTTTGTATGTTAGGCAGTGATCGCTTCTGAGTAGGAGATATACAACAGAGTAAAGCTGGAGTTTTTTGAGACGGTCTGCATAGGACATCTGTTTGAGGCCCGTAATCCTCTTTGTGAGGTACTACTGTGGCCTTTCCAGTTGTTGTAGATGTCTTGTGAGGGGCGTTGTACTCTATAATGGGTCTAATAAGTGATGAGTAGAGGGGAACAATGACCTCTTTTTTTCTGGATGAGAAACCTTTTGTGATGAGGTGTGCCACGTAGAAGGGTTTCCTGCTACTGTGGTGATGTGATTATCAAAGGAGAGACTACTGTCCACCTGTGTCCCAAAGTCTCTTATCACACTTTCGGTGTTAAGTAGACTATCGCCTATGTGGTAGTTCATGGGTACAGAGTTTTTCCCAAAAGGGATGACAATGCACTTTTTGGCATTAAGCTTGAGGCCATGGCTTTGACACCAGGCATCTGTCTCAGTGAGGCCCTTTTGTAGTATGGCCACATTGTTAGAAGTTTTGATTATGGCTCCTAGTTTACAGTCATCTGCGAACTTTGTTAGCCAAAGATCTTCTGTGTTAGCCTGTACTTCAGAGAAGTAGATACCAAACAGGAGAGGATCCGGGACTGAACCCTGTGGTACTCCACTTGTCACTGGTCTGAAGTTGGATTTAGAGTCTGCTACTTTCACAGTGTGGGCTCTGTCAGTGAGCCAGTTGGCAACCCATCTTGTGACATAGGGATGTATACCTATTTTAGTGAGTTTATCTATAATTCCAGAGTGGGGGGGTGGTGTCGAAAGCCTTGGCGAGATCTAGATAGGCTGTGTGAACCACCTTACCCTCATCTACAGCTTTGGTGACCCCTTCAAAGAAGTCTATTAGATTTAGGAGACATGATCTGCCTTTTACAAACCTGAACTGGGTAGGGTCCAGAGTTTGGAGATTACCTATGTCATTGTTTATAGGTTCCATGATGATATGTTCCATAGCCTTGCAGACCAGTCTTGTCAGGCTGATGGGGCAGTAGTTCCCAGGATCCGTGGTGGCTCCACCTTTGTGGAGTGGGAGAACCATTGCTGTGCACCATTCAGTGGGCACAAAGCCTGAGGTGAGGCTATGATTGAACATGGTACTTAGGTAGGGTGCTAGTTCATTCTGTAGTTCATGTAGAACGCAGCCTGTGATGTTGTCAGGTCCCATGGATGCTGTGTTCTTGGCTTTGGAGAGTGTGTTTTTTTACCTGTGCAGCCATTATTACAGAAACTTTGCATTCTTCCAGTATAGAGATGGGCCCTTTAGGGGGTGAGAGAGAGGTAAAGTTAGCACTGAACCTATCTGCCAGGATGTTGGCAATATCAGTTGGTTCTGTATATTTAGTGCCATTGTGCTGTAACTCAGAGCAGATCTGAGTGTTGCCATTGTGATTCTTGACATAGCTATAGAATGCTTTGTGGTTGTCTTTAGAATCAGTGGCGATTTTGTTTTTGTAACTAGCTTTGGAGGATTTTATGAAGGATCTCAACTTCTTACTGAGGCTGACCATGGAGTTCCTCCAATCATGGGATTTTACTCTTTTTTGCAACAGTTTCTTTCTTCTGTTGTAGAGTTTGTTTATGGCAGGGGACCACCAGATTGGCTTCCATTTTTTGGAGGATAGCATCTTGGTTCTGTTAGGGATTGCACGATCCATGCACTCTTGTAAGTGCTTATAAAGTGCATTTGTATAGGATTCAGCAGTTGTACCTCTATTGTTCATCAGCATGGGTGTCGTGAAGTTTGCCACTTCTGTCTTAAGAAGCGTGAAGTTGGCTTTGGAGAATTTTTTTTACGGTGGTTTCCCTAATGGGGGTGGGGGTGGGATGTGGATGTCTAGGGTGATTAGCTTGTGGTCGGGTCTGACCAATGAGGAACTGACCTCTGGTGTGGAACACCGGTTGCCCATGTTGGTAATGACCAGGTCTAAGATATTGCTGCCCCTGGTGAGGGTGTGGATAAGTTGATCCAAGGCATTGGAATTTATGAATTCCAGAAAACATTGAGTACAAGAGTTGGTACATGAGTAGTTTTCCCAGTTAATGGCGGGGTAGTTGAAATTGCCCATTATTAAGGTGTTAGGTTGTACCTTAATATTTTCCAGTGTATCAAGAAACAAGGAGTGGGAATTCTGGGGCATGGTGGGAGATCTGTAGCAAGCTACAATTTGGATTGCGGTCTTGCCCAGAGTTAGTTGCACATGGATAATCTTGGATGCATTATGCTGAGCAACTAGCCTGGAGGTGTGGATATCCTTAATGAATATGGACATGTCTCTGCCTTTAGTGTTTCGGTCCAGGTTAGGTGGACGAAAAGTGTGGTATGAATAATAGCCTGGTAATGCAGAGGTGCTCTTTGGAGCCTTGAACCAGGTCTCTGTCACTGGACAGATGTCGATGTTCTCCATTTTAAGGAGTGCCTCGAGTGAGTGTATTTTGAGGTTTAGACTTCTAGCATTAAGTAGCATTACCCTCAGATTTTGCTTGCTTGTACCTGTTATGGTGGTGAATTTTCATTTGAACCTTGCCTAAACAAGCCACTGTAGGGGTGGCAAGAGCCTTAGCCAGTATCCGGAATCTCAAGGGTGACAGGTGCAGGGCATCTCTGACAAAGCATCGTGGTTTGTCGATCATGTCATCCCAGGCAAACAGATACTGGGTCCCCTTAGAATGACAATGGAAGCTTAGCCAATTGTTGAAGTCAATCATTTTGTGCTTGCACTGTGATATCATTCTGGGTGAAGGCAGGATGCTACTCAGGGCTAAGGTCATTCCTGCCTGGGCTACAAAATTGGACAGCTCCCCCATGTCTCTTTTCATGTAGTCCAGGGAGGTACATCTCAGGTCATGTCTGACCCATACCTGGGATGATATGTGGACAGATGTCAATAGTGAATGCCTGATGTCTGATTTGCAGATCTCATCATCAACGGTGCATGTATGAGCAATAAAATACAATTACACTGACAACCTTCAACTCTTTCTATGGCTATGAGGAGTGTATTCACCCTTATTGACATGGCACCCTCTTCCCTGATATGCCATGGGGCCACAATATTGCATATGTTAGACAAACCTGATATGTGACATATGACTTATGCAATCAAATGCAGTATCAAATAAATGTATTAATTGTGCAGATGCTGATTGAGATGCATGCAATATGTGGGTGCATAAGTGTGCACACTCTTAACATGATGGTTTGTTGAATCAACTGTTAAGTGTACTACAGCAGTCACTATTCCTGGAAGGGCTATACTAGCATGGCCCATTTGCACTTGCCAGTATTTGGTCACTGTGCCCTACAATTGTCCCCCAACTCTGCAAGATTGCAAGGTCAACTCGTGCACAGTCCTTGGAAGTCACACAGTGCCTTCACTATTGCTGTGGAGTTAGTGTTATGTCTGGCACAATTCATGACCTTCACTGTGTGCAGATACAGCCATTTTAGTGAGCTTTGGATGACTGCTTCAGTTCACTGTTGTGTTTCAGGATGACACCCCTCCACATCCTCAGCCTTTTTGCAGATGCTTGACAACTATGGGCCACATGAGTGCCATTTTGCAGTGTCCCAAATTCAGAACACCATGTGTACCGGCCTATTCCCTGCTAATGAACTACAAACATACAGGTGTACACTGGCACCAGCAAGGTACAGATGGCAGTGGTGGGCCTGTGGTGGAGTGAGGTGTTGCTTGTGCAGCGCATGTATCTTAATTGATACTGTCTGTTAGTTTCAAACTTGGTCTTAGTACACCATTATACATTGCAACCCATGCCTTTGGGGGACTTTTGATTTTATGCATATGCTACCTGTAGAGAGCCCTGGTTGATGTTTCTTGTGGAACAACTGTCCCATCTGATTACCCTAACCCATAGGTCATACTTATGCAGAGTCCAAGCGATTGTCGACACAGGTACTGCACAGTCAGTACTTGCTAGGCATTCCTGCAACTCACCCAGTGTTGTGGCATGTTTCTAGGCAGCCTCCATGACCAGTTTGCAACATGTCATCATCTGTCTTGGATGGCCATCTGTTTATTTTCTACATTAATGTTGTCCCATACTTCCTCGTCACATTCATGACTGCACTGTTTGCCATGGTATATGCATTGGTGAGGTAAGGCTACATGTCCCACTGCATGCTACCTGTTGGGTATGGGATCCATTCCATGGCTTGTAAGATGTATGCAAGCCATGGCTGCCTCTGTTACAGGTGAGTGGCCAAATGTGATGGACATACGTCTTGGACAGCAGACCATTTCTTGGTGTGACATCGAGGACCTGTACTTGATGGAAGGTGCATACTCATGAAGAGTGAATGCTGTCAGTACCTCAAAAGCTGTTTTCACAATATGTTATTTGGAGTGTGTGCACCCATATGCTTCCAGTGTTTGTTAAGGTATGTATTCCCCATATTTGCTGTTCTAACATAGGATTTCATATTACACATTCATTGCTCATGTTAGGACCACATTACAGGTTGTAATGGTTTGTATAATGTGGTACTGTGATATGCCATTGTGTAGCTATGTAACAGTTGCCATTGTAATAGTGGT